>NC_083105.1:2365000-2477500 GCF_949774975.1 Lagenorhynchus albirostris
AACCCATTAAGAGCCGCAAAAAGTCAACAAGATACTGAGGAATTTCAAGAGAGAAGTAGAACTCATACTTGGAGTAAGTTCCACTCGGTTGTGGTGTCTAATTCTTTTCATTCATTGTTGGATTCCATCTGCTAGTATTTTGTTGAGGATATTTGCGTCTATGCTCATTAGAGGCATTGGTCTGTAGTTCTCCTTCTTTTATAATGTCTTTAACTAGCTTTGATGTTAAGGAATTCCTGACCTCATAGAATGAGACAGGAAGTGTTCCCTTGGCTTCCAGTGTCTGGCAGGGATGTAAAGAATTGGTAGCATTTCCTTCTTACTAGCGAACCGCCTGAACCTGGTGCTTTCTTTTTTTGGAATGTTATTAATTATTTGATTCAATTTCCTTAATAGACGTGAGCCGTTACATTGATCTATTCCATTATGGATGTTGGGCCATTTCATTTAAGTTACCAAATTGTGGGTATAGAGTTGTTCACAGGATTCCTTTATCTTCCTTTTAATGGCCGTGAGATCAGGAATGATGGCTTCTCTTTCGTTTCTGATACTAGTAATTTACATCTTCTCCCTGATTTTCTTGGTTTAGACCAGGTAGAGGTTTTCCATTTTAGTGATTTTTTTTTTTTTTTTTTTTTTTTTTTTTTTTGCGGTATGTAGGCCTCTCACTGTCGTGACCTCTTCCGTTGCGGAGCACAGGCTCCGGACGCACAGGCTCAGCGGCCATGACTCACGGGCCCAGCCGCTCCGCGGCATGTGGGATCTTCCCAGACCGGGGCACGAACCCGCGTCCCCTGCATAGGCAGGCGGACTCTCAACCACTGCGCCACCAGGGAAGCCCTAGCGATCTTTTTAAAGAAACTATTTTTGGTTTCATTGGTTTTTCTTTGCTGTTTTCCAGTTCTCAACGTTCAGTGAGCTCTGCTCTAATTTTTATTATTTATTTATTTGTCTCCTTGCTTCAGGGTCCAATGGATCTTTTTTCTCCAGTTTTCTAAGGTTGAAGCATAGATTATTGGCTTCAGATTTTTCTTCTTTTTAACTATATTCATTAAATGCTATAAATTGTCCTCTAAGCACTGCTTTCCACAAATTTTGATGGTTTATGTTTATTAAATAAACTTTAAAAATCTTAGAAGACTTTTAGGTTTATAGGAACATTGTAAAGGTACAGAGTTCCCATATATCCTGTTTCCCTTATTATTAGCATCTCACATTAATGTGATACCTTTATTACCACTAATAAAGCAATATCGATCGAGTATTATTATCTAAAATCCATATTTTATGCAGATTTTCTTAGTTGTTAAGCAATGTCCTTTTTCTGTTCTAGGAACAGAAAAATTAGTTGTCATGTCCCCTTGGGTTCCTCTTGGGTGTAGCAGTTATTCACGCTTCCCTTGTTTTTGATAATCTGCACAGTTTTGAAGAATACTGTCAGGTCTTTTATAATAAAGCCCTTTGATTTATTGTATTTTCATTTTCATTTAGTTCCCTTTAACTTCTCTTGAGACTTCTTATTCGACCCATGTGTTATTTAGATGTTGTGTTGTTTAACCTGAAAATAATATGGGATTTTTCAGCCATTTTCCTGCTATTTATTTCTAGTTTAATTTTACTGTGGTCTGAGAACACACTCTGTCAGATTTCTATTTTTAAAAATGTATTAGGTTGCGTTTAATGGCCCAGAATGTGGTTTGTCTTGGTGACTGTTCCATGAAAACTTGGGAACAAATATGTATTGGGCTGTTGTTGGATAAAATAGTCTGTAAATGTCAATCAAATCAAGCTAATGGGTAGGATACTCAGTTCAACTGTGTCCTCACCACTGACTGGATCTATCTATTACTAACAGAAGAGTGTTGAAGTCTACAACTGTCGTAGTGGATTTATCTGTTTCTCCTTGCAGTTCTATTAGTTTTTGCCTTGTGTATTTTGATTCTCTGTTGTTAGGCACGTATGTGTTTAGGTTTGTTATGTGTTTGTAGAAAATTGACCCCTTTATCATGATGTCATACCCCTCTTTATCCTGGATAATTCTCCTTGTTCTGAAGTCACCTCTGTCTGAAATTGTATGGTCATTCCAGCTTTCTTCTGATTAGTGTTAGCTTGATATACCTTTCCCCAAACATTTAATTTTTTTTCTGGTTAAGGCAATATTTTATTTTATTTTTATTATTTTTATTTATTTATTTTTACAGTAAGTCCTTATTGGTTATCTATTTTAGATATAGCAGTGTGTACATGTCAATCCCAACCCCTTACTTTTAACCTCTCTGGGCCTTTATAGTTAAAATGAGTTTCTTGTAGGTAACATATAGTTGGGTCTTTTTTTTTTGTTTTTTTAACCCAGTATGACTCTCTCTCTGTCTTTAAATTGGGATGTTTAGACTGTTCCAATTTAAAGTGATTATTGATGTAGTTGGATTCATATCTACCATGTTTGGAACTATTTTCTACCTGTTGCATTTGTTTTTAGTTTCTTTTTTCACTCTTCTTTTTCTGCCTTTTCAGGTTTTAATTGAGCATTTTATATGATTGAACTTTATGTCCTCCCTTAGGATATCAATTGTACTCTTTTTAGTAGTTGTCCTAGATTTCTCAATATATAGTTAAATATTTGAAGTCCACCTTCATTAATGCTCCACTGCTCCACACACAGTGTGGTTATCTTCCTAATCTTCCTTCCCATCATTTATGATATTGCTGTCATTTATATTAATTATCTATATGCTATATTATCCAATACATTGTTATTATTTCAAGAAAATAGTTATCTTTTAGATCAGTGAAGAATAAAAAATAAAAGACTTTTACCTTCATTCATTCTTTCTTTCTTCTTTTCTAATGTATGCAGTTGATGCCATAAATTTTCCTCTAAGCGTTTAGAAATATTTAAATTTTTTTCTTTAGACTTGTTTGATCCATATGTTATTTAGCAGTGTGTTGTTTACTCCAAATATTTTGAGATTTTCCAGCTAGCATTATGCTATTGATTTCAAGCTTAATTCCATTATGGTGTGCAAGAATGTTTTCTATGATTTATATTCTTTTAACTTTGTTAAGGTGTGTTTTATGATCCAGAATGTCTATCTTGGTTAATGTCGCATGTGAGCTTGAGAAGAGCATGATGTATTCTGCTGTTGTTGGGTGAAGTATTCTATAAATGTCAATTAGATCCAATTGATAGATAGTGCTGTTCAGTTCAACTACATCCTTTCTGATTTTGTGCCTGCAGGACCTACCAATTATGACAGAGGGGTATTGAAGTCTCTAACTCTAGTAGTGGATTTGTCTATTTCTCCTTGTAGTTCTATCAGTTTTTGCCTCACATATTCTGACATGGTCATTAGGTATATACACATTAAAGATTCTTAAGTATTTGTGGATAATTGATCTCTTTATCATTATGTAAAACCTCTCTTTATTTCTAACACTTTCTCCTATTCTGAAGTCTGTTTTGTCTAAAACTAATATAGCCACCTAAGCTTTCTTTTGAAAAGTATTATCCTGGTATACCTTTCTCCATTCCTTGACTTTTAATATATGTGTATCTTTATATTTAAAATGGGTTTCTTATATATAATATGTAGTTGGATCTTTTTATAAAATCCACTCTGAAAGTATCTGCCTTTTAATTTGTTTATTTAGATGGTTGACATTTAAAGTGATGATTGATATAGTTGGATTAATATCTACCATGTTTAACATGGTTTTCTACTCATCACATTTGTTGGTTCTTTCCATTTTTTTAAATCCCCCCTCTTTTTCCACCTTCTCTGGTTTCAACTGACTATTTGATTATTCTATTTTCTGTCCTCTGTTAGCATATCAATTACCTTTCTTTTTAAAAATTTAGTGGTCTTCTTAGAGTTTGGAATATACATTTACAACTAATCTAAGGCCACCTTCAAACTACATTATGTTATCACTTCACATGTCATATAGGTTCCTTATAACAGAGTGTTCTGAATTCTTCCCTCCATTTTTCATAACATTGCTGTCATTCATTTCTTTTATTCATATGTTATAATCACTCAGTACATTGTTGCTATTATGAATTTGAACAGTTATTGCTTAAATAAAGAATAAGAAAAATAAAGGATTTTCTCTTACCTTCATTCTTTCTCTCATGCTCTTCATTTATGTAGATCTGAATTTCTGACTTGTATAAGTCTTCTTCTCTCTGAAGAATACCTTTTGCATTTCTTGAAGGGCAGGTTTTCTGTTGAAAACTCCCCTCATTTTTTGTTTTTTGAGGAAGTATTTCTCCTTCACAGTAGAAAGGTAACTGTGCTGAATGCAGAAATCTAGGTTGGTTGGTTCTGCTTTCAACACCATGAATATTTGACTCCAATCTCTTCTTACATGCATGGTTTCTGATGAGAAGTCTGAGGTAATTCTTATCTTTGTTCCTCAAAATGGCAAGGTTTTTTCCTCTGGTTTCTTTCAAGATTTTCTCTTTGTCTTTGCTTTCTTGCAGTTTGAATATAATATGCATATGTGCAGATTTTTAGTATTTATCCTACTTGGTATTCTCTAAGCTTCCTGGATTTGTGGTTTGGTGTCTGTTATTAACTTTGGAAAATTCTTAGCCATCATTACTTCAAATATTTCATATTCTCCAGCATCTCTGTTTCTTATCATTCTGCTATTCCCATTACACATATCCAGCTCCTTTTGTAATAGTTCCACATTTCTTGGATATTCTGTTCCCTTTTTCTTTTCATACACTTTTTCTCTTCCTAATTCAGTTTTTGAGTTTTTATTGACACATCTTTCGAGAACCTCTATTCTTTCTTTGTCTGTGTCTGCTCTATTTTGATAGCCCATCAAAGGCATTTTTTTATTTTGGTTAAAATATTTCTGATTCATGTCAGTTCTCTCTGATTCTTTCTCAGACTTTTCATCTCTTTAATTAAATTGCCCATCTGTTCTTGAATGTTGTCTCCTTTTTCCATTAGAGCCTTTAACATATTAATCATAGATATTTAAAATTCATAGTCTGGTAATCCCAACATTTGTGTTATATCTGAGTTTGGTTTTGATGCTTAACTTTGTGTCTTCAGATAGTGTTTTTTCCTTGGCTTTTCACAAGACTTTCTTTCTTTCTTTTTTTTTTTTTCTGAAAGCTGGACATGATGTATCTGGGAATAGGAACAGAGGACATCAATTTTTAGTGTAAGTTTTTATGTTGCTCTGCCTGCGTGTGGTGCCTCCTGATGTGCCAGATCTTCTGGTTTCTTTGCTTGTTGTTTCCCCTCCTGTTGTCTTGAGTTTACCTAAGAACTCCTTGTTAAACTGAGTTTGTACTTTGCAGCAGTCTCCAATATGAGACCTATTGGAGACCTATTGGTGGTAAGGTGTCGGGTAGGGGCAGTGTTCTATGGTCTTATGATTAAATTTCAGGTTTTATTATTGAGTCTGAATTCTTGAGCTATGACCCTCAGTAGTGTTTTTAGTCTTTTTTATTCTTGCTTAGTGAGACAAGAGGACTAGAAGTCAGATAAGTCTCTGGTAAAGTGGTTTCTCTTGAGGGCAGGCTTTGTTACAGAAACAGAACCTACTGGGCCTGTTTGGTTACTTTGCCCCTGTCCTTCCCGGATGCATAATATTTCTTTGATCTTCAGATCTTCAGTCTGAGACCCAGCTGGAGCTCCTGGAAGTAAAGTCTACAAAAGACTGGGTCCCCAGCAAGTCCACACTCAGCCTCCAGAGATTCTTCAGTCACTGTTTAAGTGTCCTGCCAATTCCTGGTCCTGCTGGCTTCTGTTCCCAGGAAGCTGATCTCAGCTGCAATTCTCTGCATCCCCTGTGTGTCTCTTCAGTTTGCCCTGGGACCTCAATTCTCTGATGGAGCTAAGTTGTTGATTTTCAGTTTGCTCAGATTTTTTGTGTTGTGAAGACAGGAGTGATGACCTCCAAGCTCTTTTTATGTTGGAGATGAAGCTGGAAGTCTCTCCGTGTATTTACAAAGACACAATGTATAATCACAGCAGCCCAGCAGATGCTTCCCTATAGCCCCCTGGTAGGGGGAGAGAGATGCCCATGACTGGTCCCAGGTTCCTTACCGGTGATGTGCCTTCCACCCTCCTTCCTTCTTGGCCTGACAGAGGAATGAGGACAGAATACCATGAACACTGCAGCAAATGGTGTAGCTCACAGGCTGATTATAATATTGGTGCTGTTGGTAAATCTTTCTCTGGGCATAATTCTATCCCAGCGGTTCCTCAGCTAAGCAAGCATCGACCCTAATTAAAAGCCTGCAAATGTAAAATAGATAGCTAGTGGGAAGCAGCCGCATAGCACAGGGAGATCAGCTAGGTGGTTTGTGACCACCTAGAAGGGTGGGATAGGGAGGGTGGGAGGAAGGGAGACACAAGAGGGAGGAGATATGGGGATATATGTATATGTATAACTGATTCACTTTGTTATAAAGCAGAAACTAACACACCATTGTAAAGCAATTATACTCCAATAAAGATGTTAAAAAAAAGAGAATCATACTTTCAAGTACCTTACATAAGATAAGCAGAAAATTTCTTTGTGGTATCAAAGCTTTCAATATAAATAATTCTTTATCTGATGATTCCTAAAGATTCAATCTGAGATATTTATTTTATAAAACTCATTATATTGACAATATCTTTCAAATAAAGACTTTGAAAATGAAAAAACAAAACAAAACCCTGCAGGATCTGTCTGACTGTGTCTGGATGTGACCTAACAGGTGTGATGGGAAGTGGAAGGAGTTAGGATCTCTCCCCAAGGTCAACCAGACCTGCTCAGCAGGAGGGTTGCTTGTGGGCACGAGGGGAAGGAAGACACCATGGCCAAGTGCTGTGACTTCTGTCTGAGCGGTGGCCTGTGATTGGTGCTGCCCTTCTGGCGGGCCTCATGTGGATCCCCCCCCCCCAGAGCTCCTGGCTGGCCCCCTGCTCCCATGTCCAGGTGTCACGGTCCCTAACCCGCACTGCTGCCTACAGCCTCTGTACAGGACACCTAATTCTTACATGGCAGTCAGGGCGATCTTTAAGAGGAAAGATTGGCTACCGCTATCTCAAACCTCCAAGAACCTCCCACATTCCTGAACGGGAATCCAAGCTCCCTCCCCGGTTGGGTTGCTGAGGCCTCATTTATTTCACCTGCCTTCCTGTGTTCCAAACACACGGCCTCCCTGCCTCACCTTAAACCCTCCAAACTCTCTGCCCCTGACATTTTCCCAACCCGGCCCTCTGCCTGAGCAGCCTTCTCTCGGCCTCTGTGCTCCTGTCCCCTGGTCTATGCTGCTCTCTGCTCTCACGTCCCTCCCCAGAGTCTCCCTCCTGGCCACCGCATTCTCACCAACCTGGATGCTCTCAGCCTTCCCCCTGCTGGGCCTCATGCAGAAGGAAAGCATCCACATTTATCACATATTTCAAGAGACAGCAGTAAAGCCAGCCTGGGCCCTCGGGTGGGGGCTCTGAGTCACACCTGTTCCCTGTATACGCGTTTACTTGTTTTCTTTATTGTTTCTTTCTCTTTTCTTTCAGCAAATAAATAACTATCTTGCTCACCTCTGTGTTCTCAGCACCTAAAGTGTCTCTGACCCTCTGCAGACCTTCAGAACCTATTTATTGAATAAAAGAATGAAGCTGGCGATGCTGCTGTCCTTTAGAGTGGCTGAAACCCAACAGGGGATAAGACCCTGTGGGTCGGGGTGGGCCCTGGGGACGGTGGTGCCCCACGCTCCCTGTAGGGACTTCCACACCTCTCTCCGGAGGGCACAGTGGAGGCCGTCTTCAAACCCCCATGCAGAGAAGGCAGGAAAAAAAGACCAGATTCTGGGTGGGGGGAGGAGAGTGGGGGAGGATGTTAAGCCAATAAAAAAACCCTTTTACATTTGCTGCTGTAAAACTTTATAGAGATTTCTCAACACACGACATGAATAATAACCACGCTTTCTTTTCAGTAATTGCCAAACCAACAAGCCTGTGAGGCCCTTTGCGGGCAGGATAATCCCTGGGCACCGGCCCTGGGCAGGAGGCCCCCGCAGAAGGCACTTAGTGTCCAGGCGGGCCTGGGAATCAGGCAGCCACTTTCAGAGGGAGCCAGCTGGGCATCCGCCTACCCCAGCCCTCCCGGCAGGCCCAACTGCCTGGCCCACAGCAACCTCCAGTGGCAGGGGTGGAATTGCTCCAGTCTGTTCCAGAGCCTTCTCTCCCCCAGTCTGACTGGGGTGAGTGGGGGTGGATCTGCAATGATCTCATGCCCCGTATAGGGCTCGGTTCTCTCACCATTGGTGGGGGTGGGACGTGGTGAGCCCTTCCCAACTCTGGGCCTCGTTCTCTCAGCTGGTGAAGGAGGGAGCGGACCAAGCAGCTTAGCTCAGGGAACTCAGTCCACACGGGGAGCCCCAGCCCGGCAGAGGCGGGCACGGCCCACTGAACAGGAAGCTGGGGTCTGGGCCTGGGGTGGGGATGGTCAGAGAGCAGGGGGCTAGGATCGGAGCCGGGAGAAAAGATGCTACTCTGTCCTCCCTCCTTCCCTTATGAGCTCCCTCCCTCTTGCCACAAATTAGACGGTTCCTTAGAATTTCTCTAGATCACACTCACTATACAAAGAGAGCAAATTTAAGTGTCTCTTCTCCCCTTCATCCTATTTCCATTTTCAGTTCCCGAAATGTCACAGGTTGTCTCTCCCCGGCGCCCACGCTCTATGGCAGCCTATCACACAGGTAATGATTTATGCTGCGACACCCAGGTGTGGGCTCGTGGGTCTGATGCCCAGGCTTCAGGGCTGGCAGCGCGTCTACACCTGCAGAGCTCCCTCCCTGCAACCCTTCCACCCGGGCTGCAGCTTACCTGACAGCTGACGAGGCAGCGTCTGGGAGGAAAGCGACATGTTCACTTTCATGGGTGTCCTGCCCACAGGCCAAGGCTTCTTCCATGGCCCATGCAGGCAGACAGGGCAGGCGCCCTTCTCCCTGACCGCCTAGGGTTCAGGGTGTATGTGTGTGTGTGTGCGCGCGTGTGCGAGTGCACATGTCTATATGTGTGGGGTATGTGTGTGCATGTGTGTGAGGGTGTATGTTTGTGCATGTATGTAAGTAGATGTGTGTGCATGAGTGACTGAATGTTTATGTATGGGTGGATGTATAATTTTGTATGTGTGCATGTAGGTGACTGTGTGCATGTGTACATATATGTGTGAGCACATATATCTGTGTGCATACACATGCATGTGTGTTTGTAAACATGTACACAATGTGACGGCGCACGTGCACACACATGTTTGTTGTGTGCACATATATGACTGTGTATGAGCACACACGTGTGTGGCTTGTACGTGTGTTTGTGTGCATATGTGTGTGTGCATATGTGCATTGCTGCATATGTGCGTGCATGTACGTGCATGAGTGTACATACCTGTGTGTGCACATATACACTGTGTTTGCATACGTGTACATATCTGTGAGTGTGTGTGCACACGTCTCAGAAGAGAAAGGACAGGCAGCCACACCTGGGAGGCTCATCCCACTATTACCTCAGAGGCAAGCCTCCCGCGCGGAGCACCTGCACTAACAAGCCCTCGTCCTGTCACTGTCCCCAGGGCCTCCTTCCTGGCACCGTCCCCGCCCGGGGGCCTGGGGTCTCCCTGCCCAGGGCTGGCCCTCCTTCCTAGGTCCTTGGAGTGGGCCGCCTGCCTTTCGAGCTGGCTCCTGAGGCAGCATGCCCTCGCCTAGCGTCTCTGCCGCCCAGGGTCTCTGCAAGTCCAGTGCCCCTGGGGTGGCCCCGCCCCAGCCTGCCCTCTCCTTGGGCCCAGAGCCCGGGAGCCTGTGCTCGTCAGCATCGCAGACACGGGCCCAGCCGTGGCCATCTCGCCGTCTGCGTTAGGCTGTGAGCTCCCTGCTGATGGGGGGGCTGCTGCCTTATGCTTCTGGACCCCGCCCCACCCTGTCCATGGGAAAACCCTTCAGAAACCTGGACTCGCCTGCTTGGCTGAAGACTCGAGCAAAACTGGACGCAGGTCCCTTCTCCCATGCGCCGCCCCATCCGTATTCCACGTGGCCCCAACTGGAGCTGTTCCCAACGTCAGCGAAGGGCATCTGTGCTGCCCAGCCCCCAGGGAGCGGCAGCACGCACTCCATGGTCGGCCCTCCAGAACGTGGGGCCTCCCTCTGTGGACGGAACCCTGAGTGCGGCCAGACTCCCTATGGGAAGCCGGGCAGTGGGAGGCCCTTTGAGGCACTGCACCCTCCTGTCACAGCCTCCTCTTCCCCAGACCTCAGACCTGAATCCACAGGGAGGCCCAGCCCAGGCCCTGCGATTTCCTGGTGAGCCTGCAAATGGCGAACACCCGCCTCTGGAGCGTTTTTGTGACGGGCTCATTTCACTGAGAGGAACGTTTTTGAGGCACCTCCGTGTGGCAGCCTGTGTCGGTCCTTCCTTCCTGTACGTGGCTGAATGATGTTCCTTCGTCTGGATCGACCACACTCTGCTCACCCATTCTTCCCTGGATGGACACGTGGGCTGTTTCATCTTCTGGCAGCCGTGAACCTGTGTGTGCATGTTTGCGTCTCACTATTATTTCAAGTCACAAGGAGCACATGGTTTCACGATCCTCAGGAAGATCACCAACTTCTTACAGACCCACTCGCTCTGTCCCCACCAGCTTTAAATCTGCTAAATTGGGCGCCAGGTCTGCAGTTTCCCGCCCACAATGTCTCAAAAAACCCCAAACCAGAAACCACCCCGAGGTTGCAGCAGGGTGATGCTCCCTCTTTCCCTGCGCTGTACGACGCACAGGTGAATTTCCCGCCCGCCCCAATTTCTGTCACTTCTGTTCTCGTGTGTTCTCATCTCATGCTTGTGAGAGAATGTGGTTAAAAGCAGACTCGTCTCAGGGCATCGCACAGGAGACTGGGGAGGCACTACATCATCTGCCCGTGACAGATGGATAGGAGCTAATTTCCTTCCCTGGGTTCTGACAACGCGCCCAGCTCACAACATCTCTCTTATTTGTCAAAGGGAAGAACAATGGGGCTGCGTGCCACCCCCTTCGTGCGGGATCCAGCCCACTTTGTCAGATTCGGCGTGAGCCTCATTTTCATTACCCGTGCACGTGTTCTGATAAAATATTCATGCGGGTCACCTCCCCAGCTGACTTCAACCATGCTGCATGGAGCAGAGAGGAGGGCACTGCCAATACATAAACACTGCATGGGCACAGAGTAAATGAGAAGCTGCCGAAACACAGGAAAGACACGAGATCAGAATTCATCTTTCACGCCGCTTAAAGGCACAAGTCACAGAGAGCATTGCCCTTCGTCGCCACGGGCCGGGGACGCCCCGTTCTCGACATCACCGTCTGCAGCTAAGATAACATCCAGCATCCCGAGGCGCGCCCCTGCCCAGCTCAAGGCCTGGGGTCTTGGAAAAGGCAGGCTGCACATCGGCTTCAGGAGGCTGGGGGAGGGGGTCACCACCTTGTTTCAGGTCCACGCTGTGTGTCCGGAACCGTGGTCTCAGGTACCAGGCATGCGCAGCCTCCTGCACAGAGATCTAGAGGGGTTGCAAGGCCACTGGCTCTTGGTTTTGGAGGGCTCTCTCCCTGGCAGCTTCCCCTCGACTTCTCCCTTCCTCTGCACTCTGCACTCTCTCCCCCCCACGCCCCCGCCCCGAGAAAGTCAGAACAGAGCACGCACACCCTGAGGCTACCGTTCCTTCCTCTTCCTCTCAGAGGGTGGACCTCATGACTCCGTCTCTGCTCTCATTGCCTCTGAGCCCAGACCTCTCCCCACTGAGCTTTGCAAGCAGGGCCCTTTAACTAACCAAAGATGGCATGGGAGAGCAGCCCACATGTTAACCGTGGCTCAGAGTGTATTCTTTGCAAAGGCAACTGGGAGGTCAGAGGACCACACGTTTATTCAACAGGGAACTCCTGAGCGCTTGGCCTGGGGAAAGGCTGAGCTTGGCACCCCGGGTACCTAACAACAAACAAGACACCATCCCAGTGGCAGAGGGGCTCATATTCCAGTGGGAGGGGATCCTCCGTGTCTGGGGTATGATGGAGAAGGTGAGGACATGAAGGAAAGACGCATAAAATCCGATGAGAGGAGAAAGAATGCACCTGTGTTGGGGATATTTAAATTGGGTTTTGAGGGATGAATAGAAGTTCATCAGGTAGAGTCTGTAGCATCTTCAAAGGTTCAGAGGCACACAGCAGGACAAGAAGTTCAGTGCTTTGCAGGTGGTTGCTGGGGAGGCTGCAGGCAGGTGTGTCTGGAGGGAGGGTGCATGAGAGATGAGGTTTGAGAGATGGGCCGAGTATTGATAATTAAGAGGTTTGTGAATAACGGAAAATCATTTTAAGTTTCTAAACAGAATGTGACGTGGTCATATTGATTTTTAAAATTCATTTATTTACTTTTTTGGCCACGCGGCATGCGTGATCTTAGCTCCCCAACCAGGGATCGAACCTGCGCCCCCTGAAGTGGAAACGTGGAGTCTTAACTACTGGACTGCTGGGGAAGTCCCTGTATTGATGTTTTAGAAGAGTTGATTTGGTAGAGGCCTTGAGGCTTCTCCGGGACGATGCACTAACAGTGGACCATCAGTGACCTCGGAGAAGGGTTTCCCTGGGTCCTGTTTCAGAATCATCACCTCTGGAAACGTGTAAATCCACCTCGGCTGTTTGCCCAACATGCTCCTCCAGGCTGCACACCAGACAGAGGGTCCAGACTGCGCTTGGAGACCCCACAAGGCAAAGCACACACCACATCCTGCAGCCCCCCACCCAAGGATCCCTCAGCCCACTGAGAGGCGATCAGAAGGGCAGCGCCTGCAGGTGACTCTTACCTGGTTAAAGGCACGTGGTGACCCCCCGATGCCTTTTCTCGCCCCCCTTTCTGTCCTTCTTCCTAGTTCTCCTGCCTCTGTGTCCAGATTTCTTCAGGGGCAGGTAAGAGAAAAGCGACTTAAACCAGATTAAACCAGACTCTCGGGTCTCAAGGTAAACAAATCTGGGGGCTCAAAACCCTTCCGTCCCCCTGCCCACCCTCTCTCCCATCTCTGCTCCTTTTGCACGTTTCCATGGTCCTCCTGGGAGATAGCTGGGCCTCCTCCAAGCTGCACAACAAGGCAGCAAGCGGAGCTGAGCTTTCGCCTTCACTTTCTTGCAGCCAGAGAGGAAAGACCACCCTCTCTGAGATCCAGCTTGGAAAAACCCCAGAGAAGATGTCTGACCTGCATCACGGGCCCACCCACTGGACTCTAGGGTCTCAGGACCGAGGTCCTGGAAGAGTCCTGTCTGGACAGTTTGCAGAGAACAGAGTCACTGAGTCTCTTAGTGTGAGTGTGTGTGTGTGTGTGTGTGTGTGTGTATGTCTACGTACATGTATGTGTGTGTGCATGTGTATTTTATGTATGTGTCTCTGTGTGTCTGTGTATATCTGTGTGTATGTCTGTATATGTATGTGTGTGTGTGTGTGTGTGTGTGTGTGTGTGTGCGCGCGCATGCAGGGGACAAAGACCTGGCCATCTTCACTGGGAGCCAGGCATCCAGTACTTCATGCTAATTTCAGCTCATCCATGATCAGGTGTGAGCTACACGCAGCCAAACTTGCTTGGACTCGGGGCAGCAGGCTGGGTGTGCTGGGTCCTGCTGGATCGTGGACCCTCCAAGTCCTGATTCTTGCATGAGGAGTGGGCAGACCCCTGGGCCCCTGGGGTGACGTGCACCTCTGGGATTTTCCAGGCAGTTCACAGACCTTCTCCAACACACTGTGGTCATACTGGTCTTGTCATAAAGTTAACGGGAACAGGGAGAGAATGAAAGGATCTTTGATTTATTTTATTTTTTTCCAATTTGTAAAATCATGCCCTCTGAGAGCACGTTGCCTCCAAGCTCGAGCACAGAATTTAAAAACATTCAATTAAAAAACTCAACGCAGGATTTTCTGGGGCTGGGGTGAGCAGAGCTGCTCTGGAGGCAGCCCCGCCAGGGCAGGTGGCAACCAGCCCTGGTGGAGCCGCGGGCCTGCCCGGCTGCACGGGGTCCACGGGGCCAGACGCGCAAGCTCTCAGGCGGGCAGAGCTGCAGTGCTCAGCCCTGCGAGGTGGCCGCATTGGGTCAACGCTAATTGGAGGCTGGCGAACAGTCAGACTACACAGTCAAGGGATTGTAAACAAATGGGCAGACAAGGTTTGCTGCTAGTGGGCGTGAAGGTCTGGGAGTGCCACCTGGTCCAGGAAGGCCTCGCTGCAGCTGTCTCGTCTGCTGTCCTGCTGCTGGGCTGGGTCAGGAGGAGTCGAGACAGCTCCCAGGTGGCCGTGGCTTCAGTCCCAATGAGCAGGTCTCCTGGAAGATGAAGCACCACTGCTCATCGGCAGAGCAGTTCTTGAAGTCTTCATCCTCATCCAGGAAGTTCTCTCTAACAGCTGAGGATTCCCCTTCATTCTGGGTGGCATCCATGTTGTGGTTGAATTAAGGCCCCTGCCCCCAATTCAAATATTCGGTCCTAACTCCAAGAACCTCCAAATGTGACCTTACTTGGATATAGGGTCCTTGCAGATGTCCCTGGTTAAGATGAGGTCAGTAGGGTGGGCTCTGAACCAGCGTGACCCGTGTCCTTATGAAAAGAGGAAATTTGGACACAGAGACAGGCACTCAGGGAGAATGCCATGGGCTGAGGCTAGAGAAGCGGCGATCCGACTGATGCTTCTGCAGGCCAAGGAGCACCAGAGACGGCCAGCAAACCAGCAGAAGCTGGGAGAGGGGCCTGGAGCTGATTCCCCTCGCGGCCCTCAGAAGGGACCGATCAATACGTTGATCTCAGGCCTCCAGAGCAGTGGGAACAAATTCAGGCGGTTTAAGCCACTCAGTCTAGTGCTTTGTTATGATGGTCCTGGGAAACTAACACAGTCATAAGCGAAAGAGCGGGCACCTCCCATGTGTCAGGCAATTTCCACAAGCGCCACCTGCCCCAGCAGGAAAGGCATTATCCACCTTCTCCAGAGAACGTGGAGTCTCACAGGTGCTGAAAATGGAAAGTCTCACTGAGGGTGGAGACGGGATTCTGCATGGTTTTTGGCCCCTGGAGCCAAGGATCCTTTGCTCTGCCCTCCCCGAAACCAAGCGGCTGCCCGCAGGGGGACCCAGGACCTGGGCAAGAGAGGCCACCAACAGCCTGGCTGGTGGGTGTTTCCTTACGTTTGCTCTTTTTCCAGCAAAACTCATCCTTTTTAGGTGTGCGGATTTATAGATTCTGAAAAAAAGAACACAGAGGTGTAACCACTACTACAACCGAGATATGGAACGTCCTATCACCCAAAAACTGACCTCAAGCCCTTTGCGGTCAGCCCTCACCTAAACCCCAGGCTGTAGCAACCACTGACCTATTTTTGTCCCTAGAGTTTTGCCTTTTCTGGGACGTCAAATGAGAGAATCCTACAGCTTGCATCCCTTTGAGTTTGGCTTCTTTCATTCACAATAATGCTTTGAGAGTCACCTGCGTTACCACAGGTACCAGTAGTTTGTTCCATTTTTGTGGTTCAGTAGTATTCCCCGTGTTTGTTCACCAGTTGAGGGACATCTGGGTTGCTTCCGATGTTTGGCTATTTTGAATAATGCTGCTATGAATATTGCATACATATTTATGTACAAACATATAATTTCCTTTCCCCTGGGTAACTACCAAGGACTGGAACCATTCGGTAGTGTGAAAAGTATATATTTCAGTTTTTATAAAATCCATCAAGCTCGTTCCTAAAGTGACAGTGCTATCTTGTTTACCCCCAGTTGCTCCATTGTCACCGACACTTGGTTTTATCTGTGTTTTTGTTTCTAGTCACTGTTGGATGTACGGATGGTATCTCATCTTGAGGTCGGTTTGCGTTTCCCTAATGACTAATAATGTTGGGTATCTTTTCACATGCTTATTAACCATGTGCACCTCTTCTTTGGTGAACTTTCTGTTCAAGTGTTGAGCCCATTTTCCACTGGGTTTTTCTTAGTATTGTTACTGAGTTGTAGGAATTGTTTATATATACTGGACACAAGTTCTTTATCAGATATTTGATCTGCAAATATGTTCTTCCAGTATGTGGCCTATCTTTTCTTCGCCTTAGGGGTGTCTTTTGAAGAGCAGACGTTTTTAATATTGTGCTTTGGGCATCGTATCTAACAAAACTGTGGTCAATCGGGAGTGTGTCTCTCTTTGTTGGGGGAGACCCACAGTCTCCTCAGGGGTCCTGCCCATGATTTTAGGGGTCTTTCCCTTAAGCCCTCGCCCCATCGAGTACCCTCCCAAGGCCCCTGGTAGGACGCGTGACTTCTACCTCCAGAGTCTTAGATGGACCAGAATCGCATTTGGATTGAAGCACGTGCCTTCCTCTGAATGGGCGTTTACTGCCCATTCTATTGAGGAGTTATACACTTAACTCATCAGTATAAATTACCAGCGTCTGTGCAGTAGCTCAAATGTCACAAGTAATAGAGTGTCGGTGACTTAAAAATGTGCCCAAGTAGAAAGCAGACTGTCTCCCACTGCTTAAGATTGAGGAGAAAATGTAAGTACAAATATTAAATAGTCTTTTAACGTTAAGCCCAAACTTTGCATGTTCAAATACAAAAAAACATGAGCATTTGAATCCCTTCGCCTTGCAATTTGTATTTTGCTGAGAGCACTGTTCCTGCAAAGTTTGCCTCCCTTGGCTGCTGGGTCTGACCTGGTTCTCCCTGGAAAGTCAAGCTCCTCAGGACCATTTGATCAGAGTTAATCCCGCCGGGCCTGTCTCATGCCCTTGTCTTTAAGCGAGCAGAGGCAGCCCCGCACTCACAGAATGTAGAATCCTCCACGCAGGTCACCAGCCTCTAGGGCAGTTTTCCCAGGGAAAGTGATGGTCCTGGAACCAGGTGTTTGGGACAGCTGAGGTCCAGGTTATTGTGGCCAAATGACTCATGTTGCATGAGAGCCAGGGGGTAGATAGAGGGCATGGAGAGAGAGAGAGATTTTCTGGTTTCAACCCAGTCGGAGGCCGATCAGTGGGTCAAGTTGTCTGCGGTCCATGGCCCTGGAATACTATTCCTGCAAGCAGGTAATGTCGACTGAAAAAAAAATGCATAACCTAAAAGTTGCAAGTTATGTATTATTCAGTGGAATTTCTGAGGACTTAAGCTTGGGACGCAGCCTCTCAGATCGCTGTGAGGAACTGCTCTGAAGAGGTCAGGGAGGAGCCAGGATACATGGGAGTTTTTGCAAAAAGACCCAGGTAATCAGAGCATCAAAAGAGCATTGTTAATTAAAAAAAACAAAAACCAAAAAAACATCTCAAGTTAATGAATTTAGCACCTTTCTAGGTATGGGAAGATGCAAGAGTCTGGGCTCATTGAGGTCATGGCTTTGATGTGCATCTTAACCATCTGGGAGCCGGCATCCTGTGCTTTCCCATCCTGGGATCCCTCAGGGCTCACCATTGGGGCAGCAGCGGTGGCTGAGGGCTCGACGGCTGCAGCATCCTTTGTTTACAGATATGGCAGACGACGTTTTTCATCCACAGTAATTATGACCATAGGTCGTTACCCTGTCTGGGGGGGCAGTGCAGAACACACTTAAGTAAAAACCTGCAGCACGCCCCTCCTCAGTTACTTATTTCGGCCTGAAGTCCTCTTTTTTCAACCCACTCAACGAAAACGCAGTAGCCTGTGTCCCTGGCACCCGCTGCCCCCCCCCCCGCCTTCCTCGTGAGCAGGCTTGGCCACTCTGACCTTACGTGGCCTTGGAAGCTACCTGTTGCTCTGCAGTTGCTGAGTCCTCTGACACTGTCAACCCCGTGCTGGTCTCCGTCCGAGAGTCTCCCTCATCCGATCCCTCGCGGACCCTGCCTCGGATGTCACGGAAGCCACCACACCCGGGAGGCTGCGGATCAATGCCTGGGCCGTGAGCTCTTCTCGACTCTGCCTGTCCTCGGTCTTTGAACAGACGGGGCCTCGAGTAAACGAGGCCTCTTTGGTGGCAGCAGATCCCTTTCTTGCTGTAACATCTTTCTTCTACCCTGAGAGATATGTCTCCATGGCTCCTTTGCCACGTTCAGAAAGCCCGAGCTGTCACATTTCTAACCTGTGGTTGGAGTTCCCTTTGTCCTCCTCTTGCAGGAGCGATCATGAGGGGTGGTGAGGGTCTCCTGCTTTTCATTGCTTTTGATGTGGGGACTCAGAATGTGCTCTCTCCTCCTCCAGATTCTGCAGTTCAGTTCTCCACTGGAAGATGAGCATTCAGGAGCCTGGGGTCTGGGCGGACCACCCAGGGTTCTCACAAGGCTTGCTCTCCTTCCGCTGGCTGGGCTGGGAGCCACACGTACCCCGAGACTGGCCTTGACTCCTGCAGGAAGACTGCAGGGCTCCTCTCTACCCCAATGCTCCTGGGCCCGTGCACATGGATCACACCACACCTGCAGCCCACGCATGGAGCAAATGTGTCACCGTGAGCCCCCTCCAACCCATCGGGCGGTAACACACTACTTGTAGTTGTCCCCATGTCTACAAGCGAGGGCCCGGTTTTGGGGATGCTGTCCTCTGCGGGGAGGCGGGTGGTCGTCCCTGGGATCCACCTCTAAGTTTCCACCTCTCTTTCTGTGTTGATTTCTTTCATCAGAGAAAGCATTTCAGTCCTTCTTGCAACAAAATACTCCCCGTTTTGGTCCCATCTTCAAGAGACCTAAATGTGGTGTATCTCCTTCATACTGTCAAGTTTTCCTCTTGGGGGTGGGATCACTCTCTTCCTTCATAACCTGACACTCACCCTGCTTTCTCTCTGACACCCAGAGCTCAACCCTTCCTCTGCTCACCTGGACATCCTGGCAGTTCCTTGATCTGCCCCCAAGCTTCTTCCCGGTTCTGAGGCATCAGATCTGTCCATCTAAGGCTTCTTGTTGTGGGGTTTGGACTAACGGTGAACTATATCCCTAGTGCTATAGCCGTCTCCCCTCCCCCGGCAATTCCTCTTCATCCCATTCATGAACACACCCACCAGGCTTTCACAATTCCAAATCCAGAACCTGCTTGAAGTGGTGCTGTAGAGAACACGTCCAGGCGTCTGTGGTTGTGTTAAGACATCATTCCATCCCCTCTTTGGCTCCGGACGCTTTTCAAAACAAGATGAAGAGGGGAGGATTGAGGCAGATATCTTGTGTCCACTCATGCATCTTCTTACAGCCTAGAGGCTCCAGCCTCACTCATTAGTTCTCTGTAACCCAAACACCACACAGCCGTCATTGTGCCTCCAGGTCAGCAGGTCCTGAAGACAAAGGTCCTGAATCTCAGTCCGTCTGAGATGCATCTCTCAGGACCTCACACTGTGCCCCTCACTCGCCTGACCACTGACACAGAAGATCCTGCAACCCAGGCTGTGGAGATGCTGTGTCCGTGCAGGTGAGGGTCAGCCATCGAGGCCAGGAGACCAGGGCTCACAGCGGCCAGTGCGGTGGAGAGACCTCAGTCAGTTTCCAGTCCCCTCCCTCTGCCCCAGCCACACCAGAGGTCACGGCCACCCCACTCTTCCTATGCTTTCTCCATGCCAGTCTAGTTGTCAAGGGTCATGACCAAGGTCTCCTGGAAAATGTACTGCATGTAGGGGTTTGGGGGGGAAACTTAACTGAGTGTCTTTTTCTTGATAAATCCTAAACCAATCGAGGGATAATCAAGGGATGCCTTTTCTAGAGTCTTACCAGTGTGGAGAGAGCCTGTCACGGTGAGCAGAGCACAGGCAGGAGAGGAGGGCAAACGTCTTTCACCAGGAGGATCTGGAGAGCAGAGAGGGCAGGCCTCACAGAGCACAGTTTTGCACCTGGACCTTGCCCTTGGGAGCACAGTTCACGGGACATCCAGATGCCCCCACCCCACCCACTGGACAGGCACTCATCCTGGCAGAGAAGGTTAGGAGGCAGACTCCTGAGGGATGCTGGTGGAAGCTTCCTGAGGAAATATAAAAGTTCCACACAAGCAGACTCTGCGTTGGGGTCCAGGGAACCCTCGACTCTGTCCTAAGCTCTGAGCAGCCCTTCTTCCCACCAAGATCCCTTGGTTCCAGAAAGAGACACAGTCATTGCTCTCTTGGAATCCTTCCCCTTTTATCTCCTCCATCTCTCACTCTCGTCCCGGGTTAACACTCCCTCCTGCCAGCGTCCGCTTCCAATGAAGGATCAGAGAGAGAAGACGTCTGCATCATTTGATGAATGTGTTTGGTCCAGGAAGTGTTTGGGGTCTGGTTTTGAGAAGCTATGGAGAATTGAGGCAGTTCTATCCAGGGCTCCCTTAGTGAAGAGATGGAGGTGGGCTGGGGCAGCCTTGTTGGAGTCCCGGAGGGGCTCTTTGCTGAATCTGCTCCCTTTCAGCAATGAGGTCAAGGGAAAACCAGAGTGTGTGCCCTGCCATCCCCAGTGGGGGTGATGAGATGAAACCTTGATGTACTAAATGTCAAAGTATTTTCAACAGGAAGTCTGTGTGGTGTCTGAGATACCAATGGGATGGTCATCCATTCTGGAAACAAAAATTAAATCAGAGAATAACAAAAACAGAAAGAACCACAAAGATGGTGATGATGGTGGTGATGATAGTGGTGATGATGGTGATGATGATGGTGATGATGATGGTGATGGTGATGATGATGATGGTGGTGGTGATGGTGGTGGTGATGGTGATGATGATGATGGTAATGATGATGATGGTGGTGGTGATGGTGGTGATGATGATGGTGATGATGATGGTGATGATGATGGTGATGATGGTGATGATGGTGGTGGTGATGGTGGTGGTGATGGTGGTGGTGATGGTGGTGGTGATGATGGTGGTGATGATGGTGATGATGATGATGGTGGTGGTGATGGTGGTGGTGATGATGGTGGTGATGATGGTGGTGATGATGGTGATGATGATGATGGTGGTGGTGATGGTGGTGGTGATGATGGTGGTGATGATGGTGGTGATTATGGTGATGATGATGATTGCATTGCATACTCACCACATACCAGGCACTAGGCTCACTCAACTCCTTTGTCCTGAAGGCAAGGGACTCACACACCCAGAGGCACCAGGTGGTCGGTGTTAGCAGCAGCAGGGCTGCCATTGGAGCCTTGCTCCATGCGGTCCTAACACAGGACTCTTCACATCTCATCCCAAAGACTCAGATTCTTGAGACAAGAAGGCTGTCGGCGTTCCTTCCCAGCTCTCATCCAGGAGTTCCCCATTTGCCTGTGAATCATTTATGAATAACCAGTGGGGCGTCTCGTCACAAACGCTCCACCACATTGGGCTCTGCCCAGGGCTGCAGATGCCACCTCCCAGAGTGGCGCAAACAAACAATTACCGAGGTCTTACAAGATATTGCGCTCAAAATTGTTTGTCAGACTTGGGAATTTCACTTCTCTCTTTTGCGAGATCATTTCGGTATGCACTGCAATTGGATTCTACTTTGGTTTGTAGTATCACTGAGATGTAATAAGGTTAGTAATGATTGCTGAAAACATTCGTCATTGAGTCTTTTGAAAGAAGTATCGCATTTGGGGGAAAATAAAAAGGTTGAAATACATATAATAAATTTGCAGTCAGAGTTGGCCGAGGACTGAGTGCTGAGTTGTGGGACTGGCAGGCAGATGCTCTCCACATCTGGGGTTTCCAGGACCTTCCATCCTTCACTCATGGGTAATACTCATCTCCTTCTTGGTGGCATGTCTTGTGTTCATCAGGGAGCCTGTCCTGGAGTTGGGAGGCTGAGTAGAAGGTGTGGACTGGGGAGAAAGGGTGTGGACCTTTAGGACAAGTCAGGCTTGGACACAAATCCCACCTCCTTTGCTGGCTAAATGTGTGGATTTGGGACCTCAGCTTCACCTCGTAAAATGGGAGAATGGAACATAACCCTTGGGTTATTGCAAACATTTGAAGAGACAGGGAATCTAAGAGTCCTACCTGTTTTGAGATGAGTATTCCCCTTGTCTGGGTGAGCTGCAGACCCTCACCAGCTCAGGACCTCCCCACAGACTGGGTCTTCATTCAGATCTCAGGTTAACCCCACACCTGGCCATCCTTGAGGGACTAGTGAGGCCCCAGCAACACAATGTATCAGAAGGATGCTAAGGGGCTAATGTAAGAAGTAAAAAAATCCCCATTTTCCCCCCAAAAGATTGTTTACTCATTAAGAACTAAATTTTATATTCAGAAAACCTAAACCTGCATCTTGGCTCATTACTTTCTTATTGGCTTGAACTCTATGAAACTGTTATTTGTGTAGGTCCAAAAATAGTTGAATATTGGCAATTTCAGACAGTTCAACTTGATAGCCCTGCGGCTCCAGCCACATCACCTAGCTTTTCAATGGCCCAGTGTCTGCCTGTTCAGCAGACATCCCAGATAGTTGTGAAAACCAACCCCAGGGGTGGACAGTGGGTGCACACTTGTCAAATCTGAACCCTCCTTATAACATGTGAGGCCGTGTTCTGGGTGGACCGTGGTGAAAGGAGTTTCCTTCCATGGCAAGAATAACTAGAAATTGTAAACAAGCCTACATCATCCTTTTGGCTGAAAATTTTAAAAAAGGACAAAAGGAAAAGAATGTGTTTTCCAACTTGAAATTTCAGGCAGAAGGTTTTCCTTCTCTCACAGGACATCACTTCTGGACATATGTGAGCCCACAGCAAGGCACCATACAAGAGTCTGGCTCTTACTTTGGAAGATGACCTCCCTCGGTGCTGGTCCAGATGTTGTACAGTGAGGCTGCCTCTGCTTTGAAAGACAGTGGAAAGATACCATCTGGGGATGGATTTTCCTCCAGCTGGACTCGACTTGCAGATAAGGAAATCTCCCTGCATACACCACCTCCACCGGTGTAGACTGGTGTGGACTCTCGCCTTGGGTTCACGTAGTGTGTGTGGTCAGACTGTGGGTTCGTGTTAAATTTGTGGTCAAAGAATCCTCCTGGGTCACCAACAGCATAGCTGCTGAAGAGACGAGGCCCCATCACATGGGAAGCAAGTGTTAATGTTGTTTCCAGACTCAGGCTTAAAACTTTACATCCATTCCTGTTTAGTGTCAGCTTTTCCAAACTGGGCCTTTGCTCCAGTTCTCTGAGGTCATTTTTGTTCTCATCTGTCAGCCGACAATGCACGTTCACCCTTTCTCCTGCACGTTGGATCAGATGCAATTTGTATCATCTTCTTTACCAGCCATTAACTCTTCATCCATTTAATTCTCTGTTCATGCAAAAATATTTAGTAAGCAAAATTTCAGACAATATTGTTAAGAATTTTCCATGGCAGGTTTGGGCTCTGTTTAGCTCTCTGTGCCTTTGGATATGATTGTGTAATTGGGTTGAATTCACCCAATTGCCCACTTTCCGCATCTGTACATAAGAAATGTTTGTGGGTTGGGTGGTTGATTTTATTTGTCCCAGAGTTAAAGCATTCTAGGATTTAACGAAGAATCAAGTGTTCCTTTATTTTCTCCCATTTTATGACAATACTCAAGCACGCTTCAGTGTTCCACAAACATAAAGGTCTGTTATTATTAAAATCACTTTAATTATAGCAGCAATTTCCTGTTTATTACACTGTGATTGCACGGAGAGCATGATCACGCCTCCCCCTGGCGTGTCTCAGATTCCGCTATCTGACTGCACGACTGTTGGGTTCTACTCGACATCCAAGGAAGCCTGTCTTCCTGAGTCTCGTTTTCCCTCTAGGTGATGACTATGACTGGTTTCAGAGGCCATCAGAGGGCCGGGGAAGTGTGAACATCCTTGGACCAGGGGATGCCTTCGATCTGTGGCCCAGCCCACTTCTGTCCACAGAGGTTTGCTGGCCTGACTTCCATTCCTCAGTGAGGACTCCGGAACAGCAACTCTTCTCTCTTACGATGCACACAGGCTTCCCACCCCTCCTGGCTGACACTACCCACTGGGCCACCTGCCCTCCAGCATCTGAGCAGAAAATGACCTCACATCCAGTACAAAGGCATGCCCCTCTGACGAAATAACTTCAGAAAGCCCCGTTTCTGAGCTCCACTGTAAGGGACGAGATGCACTGTTTTTGTCATCTGTCCTCAGCATGGAGCTCCCGCTGGTCACATGCTGTCACTATCTGAGGAAGCAGAGGTCAGCGAGGCTGGGCATGCAGGCCCCATGGGGAGGGCGCACAGCATATGGGACATGCCATCTTCCACATGTGGGAAGGCAGGCGGGTGGTCTCCGGAGAGGGGGGCAGAGCAGACTCCGAGAGCTGGAGGATGGTGGAGCCCACGCCAACAAAAGGACATCTGGGCATCTGAGCCCAGATTGCAGGGGAAGGCGCCGAGGATTTCAAAGGAGGATGTGGTGGGGGAGATCTGGGTGCTGGACAAGGGGCCCAAACGTGTCTCTCTTCTCCCCATCGCTCCGTGTGTGGCGTCTGCACCTGAGGGTAACACCTGTCATTCCAGAAGCTTCAAGTTTCTTTAATTTCTCAGCTCTCTTGACCCACTCCCAGGAGAATACAACTCCCTAGCCTCCCTGTATGGGAATGCAGTGTAGTCAGCTGCTGGGCTCGTGGCCGACCAGCCGGGGCAGGACTCCTGAGCGGGGTGTGGACATCTCAGCTGAGTAGGGTGTCTTGCTGAAGCTCCAGGCTGAGCAGCCCCTGGGTGAGACCAGGCCGTGTGAGACCAGGGGCTTGGACAAAGTTGCAGTTCTCTGGCTGGTCCCCACTTTGATCTTTCCTGCAGCCCCTGCCCACAACAGCCCCTCGTTCACTATCTTTGGGAACAAGAACAGATGTCACACATTCCTGGTGGCCTCTCCTGAACACCGGCTGGCCCCTCCTCCTCTCTGCTTCATGGCCCCTGGGACTCCAGCCTCACTCTGTCATGGCCCTCCTGAGCAGTTGTGATAACTCTTCCTGGCCTGTAACCCCCTCAGTGCCCCCCACCCGAGGGCAGGACTGTCCTTGTCATCTCCATTTCACCGGTGACCAGTGCAAGGCTGGGCACAGAGATAGGGCCAAATCTTTACTGAATTGATCATTCCATCTCACTCCTGCTGTTGGAAGGGCAAAGGGCAGGCTGTCTGAAAGCCTGGGCTGAGTCCTGGCTGGGACCTCAGCAAGACCCAGTGTCCATGGACACCAGAGTCCTCCTCTGTCGTCCGTGGTGACTAATGACACCTTCAGTGCCAACTGGCTCAGCTGTGTGGGCGGCAATGAGCCAGAGTCTGAAAGCTCTTTACATGAAGAGCTGGCGTAGCCTGATTTTTTGTCTGTGGTTTAGAACACAAGCTGCCATGTCTTGTGTGATGTGGCCTTGCTCTGGGGTCCCTGGGGTCCGGTCCCAGGCCTGCAGGACACCGCTCCATGTGGTGTGTGCTGCTCTCACTGGCAATGCCATCAGTGTGTCCTGAGGACGGGTGCACCCTGGTCTTCGTGGAGCTGCCCCAACACACAGGTGTCCCCACAGCCCCCAGGAAGCCATAGCGCCTGGGACAGCCTAGTGTGGACACAGATAAGACATGGGCCCTCGGGTTACATAGGAGGGGTTTGAATCCAGCTCGTCCACCACAAACCATGGGGTCCTCAGGCCACTGAGCCTCCATGGACCTCAGCAGGAAGCAGACAAAACTGAAGGAGGGTCATTTCTGCAGCCTGGCAGGATTCTGGATGTGTCTGCATAGACCCACACACATTACAGGCATCAACGTGTGCTACACATCCACCCCCACTTGGGAAATGTGTGTCCTGTGTGGGATGTACACACTATAACACACCCAGGATGGGCAAAGCCAGGTCCTCGGGCTTATCGCCCCCAGAATCCTCTCCCAGACCCACACAGGAAAGACTCCACTTCCACCTGCCCTCCCAGAGGGCACCTGCCACTGTTGCGTTAGCCTAGAGTGTTAGAACAACAGCTGTAGCTGCATTTATTGGGCACTTCCATCCACACACTTAACTCATGGGACCCTTAAACCAGCCACTTCAACCTGATACCAAGCACCTGTGTTGTAAGTGGGGAACTGAAGCCTGGGGGGGCAGTGGTGATTGAAGGGACACAGCCAGGGGTTGATGGAGATGGTGCTGGACCCAGGTCTTGTACGAGTTAAAACCCCACACTCTCAGCCTCTGGACCCACCCAAACACTGTGTGTCTTAGCACAGCCCTCCACCTTGACAGCTAAGGTCCCTTGGATGGAGTGGCTCAATGGGAAGCCCTCTGCGGGGCTCCCATGATGATGCCATCAGAGGTACCGGGGCTGGAGACAGTGGGAGACTCCAGGCTGGCCATCAAGACAGCTTGTCCCAGAGAAGTGACCAACATGGTAGAGTAGGAAGAACTGGAGCTCACTTCCTCCCAGGAGCACACCAAGATTGCAACTATTTACAGAGCAACTGTCCATGAGAGCGACCTGAAGACTAACAGAAAAGACCTTCTACAGCTTATGATGTAAAAAGGAACCATGATGAGATGGATAAGAGGAGCCAAGATGCGGGGCAGTCAAGATCTACATCCATGCGCCCCAAATGGGCGGATAATTATCATTGCAGAGGCTCTCCTCAAGGATCAAGGGTGTCTGAGCCCCACATCAGCCTCCCCAGGTTAGGGATCCTGCACTGGGAAGATAAGCCCCCAGAACATAAGACTTTGAAACCCAGTAGAGCCTACTTCCAGGAGAACCAGTGGGCTGTGGGAAAGAGACTCCACTCTTAAAGGGCACATGCAAATCTCACACATTCCTGGACTCAGGGTAGAAGCAGTAATTTGATGGGGGACTGGGCCAGCCTCACCTGCTGGCCTTGGAGGGCCTCCCAGCTCCCAGAGGGGCAGGAGCCAACTGTGCTCAGCCCAGGGACATAGACGCAGCAGCAGTCATTTATGGGAAGCATCCCAGCATGAGGAACTGGTGCTGGTACGTGCCGTTTGGGATGCTCCTCTAGCTTATTAGCACAAGGACATGGCCCTGCCCACCAGACTCTCAGCATCAGTCTCAAGATGACCCAGGCCAGGCAGTTAGCTGGGCAGGGACACAACTCCACCCACCAGCAGGCCAGTGGCCATAGGATCCTCTGAGCTCCCAGCAGTGCTGGACCTGGTTCCACCCACCAGTGGGTAGATACCAGCCATGGGGCCACCTGGGACACAGCCAGCTGTATCAGGACTCAGTGCCCTTATCAGTAGGCTGGCGTCAGACCCAGAACCACCTGGGCTCTGGCCCAGCCCACCTGAAGGTTGACACCAACTCTGGGACCACCAGGGCCCTACAACCAGAGATCCTGGGACACAGCTCCACCTACCAGTGGGGGGCACTAGCCCCAGGATCCCCAGAGCCCCCACAGGTAGCTGCTGTAGGACTGGCCTTGGCCACCAGTGGGCTGGTTCTAGCCCTGGGACCACTGCAGACAGCCAGGTCAAGACCTGGCCCACCCACCAGCATGCCAGCACACCCTGAGACAGCCTGGGTTCTGGCCCCACGCAACAGCAGGCCAATATCAGCCCTGAGATACCTTCAGTTCCTCAGCCAGTCATGTTAGGATACAGCCCCACCCACCAGTGGGCCCTCACCAGCTCCAGGTAATGCCTGATCCTGCACCCAAGCATATCAAGAACTGACTCCACCCATCAGCAGGCTGATACCAGCCCCAGGAACCCCTCCCTCTCTGGGGCTATGGCAACACTGATCAACAGGCCAACACTAGCTCCGGGACACCCTACTCCACAGCCAGACACCCCAGGACCCAGGTCCCCAACGAGTGGGCCAGGATTAGCCCCAGGATCCCCTGGTACTCTGTAGCCAATGACCTTGTGACTTGGCCACATCCATTAACAGCCAGCAGCCTCTGCACAAAGGAGGGATCAGGGGTCAGCCAGGTCTACCAGTGTCCACAGAGTAGTCAGCTCACCGTAACAGAAGGACTCACACAGCTCACATGGAGGGTACCCCTAAAGCATATAGCTGTAGTGAACATAAGCAAATGTGCTTCTGAGCCACACAGGATGTCTCCTACATAAAGCCACTTCTATAAGATTGGGAAATGTAACCAACTGACCAAATACATAGAAATGAAAACAGTGAATTAGGCAAAATGAGGCAACAGAGAAACACGTTACAAATGAAGGAACAAGATAAAACTCCAGAAGAAGAACTGAATGAAGTGGAGATAAGCAATCTACCTGACAGAGAGTTCAAGGTGATGATCCTAAAGATGCTTAAGGAACTCAGGAGAAGAATGGATGAACACAATGAAGTTAACAAAGAGTTAGAAGATATAAAGAAGAATCAAACAGAGCAGAATAATACAATACAAAAAAATGAGGTAAAAATACACTAGAAGGAATCAGCAGTAGATTAGATGATAGAGAGAAATGGATTGGTGAAGTAGGCCAATCTGTTTTTTTTTTTTTTAAAGTTTCCCTCTTGCTTATGCTATTTTTTATAGTATTTTAAAAAATTATTTATTTATTTATTTTTGGCTGTGTTGGGTCTTCACTGCTGCATGCAGGCTCCCTCTATTTGCAGTGAGCAGACGCTATTCTTCGCTGTGGTGCACAGCGAAGCAGCTTCTCTTGTTGCAGAGCACAGGCTCTAGGTCCATGGGCTTCAGTAGTTGTGGCGTGTGGGCTCAGCAGCTGTGGCTTGCGGGCTCTAGAGCACAGGCTCAGTAGTTGTAGTGCACGGGCTTAGTTGCTCTGCAGCATGTGGGATCTTCCCGGACCAGGGCTTAAACCCTGCATTAAGGCTCAACCTGTGTCCCCTGCATTAAGAATCTGCATAAGGCAGATTCTTAACCACTGCACCACCAGGGAAGACAAAGTAGTGGAAATAACTCTGTCTCTAGGAGACAGAGTAGTGGAAATAACAAGATGAACAGAAAAAAAGAATTAAAAAATGAGGACAGTTTAAGAAACCTCTGAGACAATATCAAGTGTACTAACATTCACATTATAGGGGTCCCAGAAGGAGAAGGGAAAAAGATAGGGGCAAAGAACATATGTGAAGACATAATGGCTGAAAACTTCCTTAACCTGGGAAAGGAAACAGACATCCAGGTCTAGGAAGCACAGAAAGTCCAAACAAGGTGAACCCAAAGAGGACCACACAAAGACACATTGTAATTAAAATGGCAAAAATCAAAGACAAAGAGAAAATGTTAAAGGCAGCAAGGGAAAACCGAGAAGTTACATACAAGGCAATTTATAAGGCCATCAGCTGACTTTTCAGCAGAAACTGCAGGACAGAAAGGAGTGGCACAATATATTTGAAGTGATGAAAGGAAAATACCTACCACCAAGAATACTCTACCCAGAAAGGCTTTCATTCATATTTGAAGGAGAAATCAAAAGTTTTACAGACAAGTAAAGGCTAAGAGTTGAGCACCATGAAACCAACTTTACAGGAAATGTTAAAAGGACCTCTCTTAGCAAAAAGGGAAAGGCCACAATTAGAGATATAAAAAAATACAGAAGGAAAAATCTCTTTGGTAAAGGCAAATATACAGTAAAAGTAGTAGGTAACTTACTTATAAAACTAGTAGCAAGGTTAAAAGACAAAAGTAGTTATATCAGCTATATCAGCAATAAGTAGTTAGGGGATACAGAAAATAAAAAGGTGTAAAGTAGGATGTCAAAAACAGTAAATGTGAGCAGGGATTTAATAAGAAGTGTTGTTCGAATGCTTTTGTTTGTTTCTTTTTCACTATTGTTTCTTTGATGAATCGCACGATTCATAATGATTAATAATAATGATAACAGTAATGATAACATCTGCCTAAGGGGAACTTGACTGTGTTCCTGGCACACAGGTGAAGGGAATACAGTCAATACTCACAATCACCTTGTAAGATAAATACTTCTACAACCATTTCAGAGATGAGCAAACTAAACTACGAATGGCAAGCAATTTGCCCAAGGTCACATCCTTAGTACATGGTATAGCCAGGAGTTAAATGCAGGTCTTTTAGGACTCTTTCCAATACACTCCATTACCTATCATGGAAAATAATTTCATTGGTAGCCTGAACCTGGCCTTTCTAGGAAAAATAAACGTTCTGCAGAGAAAGTTATTCATTCTAAGGCCAAAATATTTATTCAAATCATCTTGTTTATGTGAAGCTATCTTTACTTAACTCCAGAGAGATAATCAAAGAGCTGTAGAAGTTCAAAATGCATTTGAACTTAAGAGATCAGCAGCTTAAAATAATCATTTATGTATGTATATATATTTGTATATAGCTAATCTATGTATCTATGTATTTATCTCTATATATGTATATAGATATACAAACATCGCGGTAACCACAAACCAAAAATCTAAAATAGATACACAAAAAAGAGAAAGGAATCCAGATATAACATCAAAGATACTTATCAAGTCACAATGGAAAAGAACAAAAAAGACCTACAAAAACAACCCCAAAACTACTCACAGAATGATAAAAAAATAGATAACTGTTAATAATTACTTTTAATGTAAATGGAGTGAATGTCTCAATCAAAAGACATAATGTGCCTAAATAGTTACAAAACCAAGACCCATACACATGCTGCCTGCAATAGACGCATTTTAGTTCTAAAGACACACAGTCTGAAAGTGAGGGGATGGAAAAAGGTATTCCATTCAAAAGGGTATAAAAAAATAAGCTGGGGTAGCAATACTTACATCAGACAAAGATTGTAACAAGTGACAAAGATGGGCATTATATAATGATAAAAGGATCAACCCAACAAGAAGATATAACAATTTTAAATATATATGCACCCAACATAAGAGCACCTAAATACACAAAGCAAGTATCAACAGACATAAAGGGAAAAATGACAGAGACACAATAATAGTCGGGGACTTTCACACTCCACTTACATCAATGGACAGATCATCCAGACAGAAAATCAATAAGGAAACAACAGCCTTAAATGACCCATTAGGCCAAATGGACTTAATAGATAGATATGGAACATTCCATCCCAAATGTGGGATGCAGCAGAATGCACATTCTTTTCAAGTGCACATGGAACATTCTCCAGGAGAGATCACATAGTAGACCATAAAAAATGTCTCAGTAAACTTAAGAAAATTGAAATCATGTCAAGTTTCTTTTCTGATCACAATGCTATGAGATTAGAAATTAACTGAAAGAAAAAAAAACTGAAAAAAAACAGAAACATGTAGAGGCTAAACAATATGCTACTAAACAACCAATGGGTCACTGAAGAAATCAAAGAGGAAATAAAAAACTACCTAGAGACAAATGAAAATGAATACACAATGACCCAAAAATCTATGGGACACATCAAAAACAGTTCTAAGAGGAAGTTTATAGAGATACAAGCTTACCTCAGGAAACAAGAAAAATCTCAACTAAAGAACCTAACCTTATACCTAAAAGGACTAGAAAAAGAAGAACATACAAAACTCAAAGTTAGTTGAAGGAAAGAAATATTAAGGTTCAGAAAAGAAATCAATGAAATAGAGACAAAAAAAAAAAGAAAATGGAAAAGATCAATGAAACTAAGAGCTAGTTCTTTGAAATGATAAACAAAACTGATAAATCTTTAGACAGATTCATTATGAAAGAAAAAGGGCCCAAATCAATAAAATCAGAAATGAAAAAGGAGAAGTTACAACCAACACCACAGAAAATCATAGAATCCTAAAAAGTTACTATGAACAATTATACACCAAAAATATGGACAACTTAGAGGAAATGGACACATTTCTAGAAGTGTATAATGTCCCAAGACTGAACCAGGAAGAAATAGAAAATATGAACAGACAAATTACCAGTAAGGAAATTGAATCAGTAAGTAAAAACACAAAAAACAGAAAACTTCCAACAAACGTTAAGTCCAGGACTGGATGGCTTCAGAGGTGAATTCTACCAAACATTTAGAGAAGAGTTAACACTTATCCTTCTCAAAATATTCCGCAAAGTTGTGTTGGAAGGAATGATTCTGAACTCATTTTATGAGGCCAGCATCAGCTTGATACCAAAGCGACAAAAAGAAATCACACAAAAAAGAGCAAATTATAGAACAATGTAAGTGATAAACACAGATGCTAAAATCCTCAACAAAATATCAGCAAACTGAATTCAACAGCACATGCATCATACACCATGGTCATGTGGGATTTATCAGGAATGCAAGGATGGTTCAATAACTGCAAATCAATCAATGTGATATACAACATTAACAAACAAGAATAAAATCATGTGATCATCTCAGTAGAGAGGAAAAGATTTTGCCATAATCCAACCTCATTTATGACTAAAAAAACTCTCAACAAAGTGGGTATATAGGGACATATTTCAATGTAAAAGGCCATATATGACAGGTCCACAGCTAACATCACACTCAATGTTGAAAAGCTGAAAGCTTTTCCCCTAAAATCAGGAACAAGAGAAGGATGCCCACTCTTGTCGCTTTTATTCAACATAGTATTGGAAGTATATATATATATATGTGTGTGTGTGTACACACACACACACACATATATATATATACAGTGTGTGTGTGTGTACACACACACACACATATATATATATATACAATACAATTTTACCCAGCCTTAAAAAAGAATGAAATCTTGCCACTTATGACAACATGGATGGACCTAGAGGGAATGATGCTAAGGGAGATAAGTCAGACAGAGAAAGACTAATACTGTAGGATTTCACTTATATGTGGAATCTAAAAAACAAAACAAACTAACAAAGAAAACTAAACAAAAAGGGAGTCATCAATACAGAGAAGAAACAGGTGGTTGCCAGTTGGAAGGGGAGTAAGGGGAGGAGAGAAAGAGTTGAGGGACATTAAGAGGTACAAACCTTCAGTTACAAAATAAATGAGTCACAGATACGAAATGTAGTGTGTGGGGAATGTAGCCAATAATTATGTAAAATCTTTTATGGTGACAGATGACAACCTGACTTATGGTGATCATTTTGAAATGTATAGAAATATTGAATCACTATGTTGTGTACCAGGAACTAACATAGTGTTGTAAGTTAGTTACACCCTTCAAAAATACAAACTGACAGAAAAAAAGAGATGAGATTTGTGGCTGCTGTAGGTATGGAGAGGACTAATGGGAACTAGGTGCAGGTGGTCAAAAGTTACAAACTTTAGTTTGAAGATAAATAAGTGCTAGGGATGGAAGTTGCAACATGATAAATGTATTTAGCACTGCTGTACATTATGCATGAAAGCTGTTAAGAGTAAATCCTGAGGGTTCTCATCACAAGGAAAAACATTTTTTTTCTGTTTCTTTAATGTCGTGTCTATATGGGATGACAGATGTTTGGTAAACCTATTGTGGTAATTATTTCACTATATGTGCAAGTCAAATCATTATACTGTTTATCTTAAACTTATACAGTGCTGTATGTCAATGATATTTCAATAAAACTGAAAAAAAGGCAGTTGGCCCCAGAGTTGAGAGTGGATTCTGTGGGCTGGAATCTCAGCTGGGGCAGAGTACTGGCATATCCTTGTGAGTCATGGCAGCCGGTTCCTGGAGGTGGTGTTTCAAGAAACCGAGGCACAAACTGCGTGGAATTGTTGATGGAGTCGGGATTCTGGAGGTCACTTTCTTCACATGCCGTTGGTCAGCTAAGTCATGAGCATCAGCACAGCTTCAAGGAGATGGGAGTCCGTTTCCCACGTTGACTGACCAGCAGCATGTCAGCAGGGGAGGAACTGAGGGCAGCCAGTTCTGAGACCACCTACAGCACCTGGTGACGAGGGTGTTACTGAGGCAGATCCGGGGCCACTATTCTCAGTGCATCACTTGCATTAGCTTACTTCATTCTCCCAACACCACCCTTAGCACCAGGGCCCTTCACTCAGTGATGACTCAGCATGGAATCTGTAATCACGATGCCCTGAACTCTCACCTGAGGATGTCTTCATCCTCCTTCGGGTTGCCTTGTGTAGCTCCACATTTCCTGGGTAGAACAGAATTCCCCAGGATCCTGGAAGATGTGAGGATGTGCAAGCTGTAAGCATCTCCGACAGGCTGGAGAAGTTTGAGGTCAAATAGTGTGACAGCCTCCCATTGAAGACACACAGTAGGTTCATAGCCATTAAGCAAACGAGATGGGCAGATGTCCCGCCTCTTCCGGGAGCCAGCCTACTGAAAGAGCAGGTGCAACGGGATCTTCTTGGAATTAAACATAGAATTAGCGAGATGTTACTCCTGCCTTAATGACAAGGGCAGGCAACTCAACCGAGTGGTAGTGAGCGCTGACTGTTCTGCCGTTCAGTAATAATACCTTAGACTTTACAAAAATAACTGAAAAGGGGGGAGTTGCCCACGTGAATTAAACATGCTTTGGCGAGTCTGGAGCTCTCCCTGGAAGTTGGGTGAGAAACACCTTCCGACATTTCGGTGGCCGGTGCAGAAATGCACAACGTAGGGATGACACTGTGGAATTGCACTGGGATGTTCTCTTGCCACAGCGCTAGTTGTCACGTGGGGGTTGTGTGCTGGCATAGGCTCCCCCGTGGCAGATGGTGGATGGCTGCCCTGAACACTCCTCCAGCGTGTTCACCCTGATAAAGCATTTTGGATGTTCATGAACACACTTTACAGGATCATTTTGAGATGACTGTTTGGATCCTGAATACTTTGTACAACCCCAAATGGTTGTTTTTCAAGAAACATGCAAATGGGCTATGTTCTCTCTCAGCTGGTCATCTGGGTACATCGGAAAAGATGTCAAAGGGACAGGTTCCTTGGAAAGGGAGCAGCTCAACAGCAAGACAGCGTCAGACTGGGTGCTGGCGCATCTTCTTCTTTTTATTGGGTCCAGACCTCTGCTCCTTCATCCTCACCTTTTGACCTTGGCAAGGATTTATCCTCTCTGACCCCCTGTGTCTGAATCTTTAAAGTAGGATAATGCCATCTGCCTTGAAGTGTTGTTGGAGAGATCAGATGAGATTACAAATAAGAAATGTCTTGGGCTTCCCTGGTGGCACAGTGGTTGAGAGTCCTCCTGCCGATGCAGGGGACGCGGGTTCGTGCCCCGGTCTGGGAAGATCCCACGTGCCGCGGAGCGGCTGGGCCCGTGAGCCATGGCCGCTGAGCCTGCGCGTCCGGAGCCTGTGCTCTGCAACGGGAGAGGCCACAACAGTGAGAGGCCCACGTACTGCAAAAAAAAACAAACAAACAAAACAAACAAAGAAATGTCTGATGCTTTCAGTATTCAAAAACAGTAAAAATCATTCATACAGGAGGCAAATTGTCCATCCAAGACTCCGAGTGTTTCCCAGAGGCAACAGCGCACAGGAGCACCCCAGCCGTTTGCCTGACTGTTTGCCCATTTCCATGGGAAAGACATAAAATATGATGTGGAGTGGAGGTGAGGAGGGGCTTTATATAATTCAAGTGTGTGATGGGAAATCCACACCATGGGAATGTTTATAATCCCTGTGCACATTCCAGTCCTGAATGCAAAGTTATCAAGAGGATATGCAAATCAAAACTACAATGAGGCATCACCTCACACCGGTCAGAACGGCCATCATCAAAAAATCTACAAACAATAAATGCTGGAGAGGGTGTGGAGAAAAGGGAACATTCTTGCACTGTTGGTGGGAATGTAAATTGATACAGCCACTATGGAGAACAATACGGAGGTTCCTTAAAAAACTACAAATAGAACTACCATATGACCCAGCAATCCCACTACTGGGCATATACCCTGAGAAAACCATAATTCAAAGAGTCATGTACCACAATGTTCATTGCAGCTCTATTTGCAATAGCCAGGACATGGAAGCAACCTAAGTGTCCATCATCGGATGAATGGATAAAGAAGTTGTGGCACATATATACAATGGAATATTACTCAGCCATATAAACAAACGAAATTGAGTTATCTGTGATGAGGTGGACGGACTTAGAGACTGTCATACAGAGTGAAGTAAGTCAGAAAGAGAAAAACAAATACCATATGCTAACACGTATATATGGAATCTAAAAAAAAAAAAGTTCTGAAGAACGTAGGGGCAAGACAGGAATAAAGACGAAGACATAGAGAATGGACTTGAGGACACGGGGAGGGGGAAGGGTAAGCTGGGACGAAGTGAGAGAGAGTAGCATGGACTTATATATACTAGCAAATGTAAAATACATAGCTAGTGGGAAGCAGCCGCATAGCACAGGGAGATCAGCTCGGTGCTTTGTGACCTCCTGGAGGGGAGGAATAGGGAGGGTGGGAGGGAGGGAGACGCAAGAGGGAAGAGATATTGGAACATATGTATATGTATAACTGATTCACTTTGTTATAAAGCAGAAACTAACACACAATTGTAAAGCAATTATACTCCAATAAAGATGTTAAAAAAATTAAAAAATAAAAATAAAGACAAACAAAGAGGATAATAACTCTCACCATCATTTAACAATATCTTTTAGGCGCTGAGTGATATTTATCCAGGCTTATGATGACCCCATGGACAAGGCACTGCCGGACCACTAACCCACTTTACATGTGCCTGGAAACTCAAGTTCAGACCAACATCTCAGGGGTCACGGTCAGCAGACCCCAACTCAAAAGGCTTTTGGACCCCAGGCTGCGTTCCTTCTGCACCAGCTCGACAGGTGCCAGGAGCTGGGGGCACTGCTGTGTCCTCCCCCAACAGGTCCTACTATGTGCTGCGAGCATGGGCAGATGACCATTCAGCTGCTGTCCTGTGGTCCCCTCAGCATTGTTTGGACGGTCAAGCTCATGACAACAGCCTGAACCAGAAGATGTGGGTTGTTCTATGAGGAACGTTCCCAAACCCCATGTGTGGTCATTTCAGTGCTCAAACCAGCAAAAGGACTGGATAGCAGCTTGGAGCCCCTTGAACTTGGCCCCCGTGAGGCTTGGCTTGGAGGACCCACTTGCCCATTCTTGTGGAGACAAAGACAGGAGCGGGTCAGGACACAGAAGATTATAGGATCCTAACTTCAAAGGGTTTCCATGAAGCAACACTCCCTGTACATCAGGAAATCATCTAATGTCCTCCATTAAGGAAGGAAGTAGCAGCATTGTTTTTTTTCCTGCTTCCTTCAACAAAGATAACCAACTGCTTTATTGTTGGACCATGTTGGAGTTAGCCTTTTTTTGTATTACAAAACACCTAAAAACTCAATGTTTTAAGACAACAACCACATATTTACTCCTAGCTCTGACGGTTCACAACTTAGGTGGGGCTCAGCAGGCAGGTCTCCTGGTCCTGGCTGGTGAACACATGTGTCTGTGGTCAGCTGACAGGCGATGGCCTCACTCAGGGGACTGTGGGCCCGAGGGACGTGAATGGCTGGGCCACGTGTCTCTTGTCCCCCTGCAGGCCAGCTGGAGCTTTCCCGCGTGGTGGTCGCAGGTTTCCAAAGGCAAGAGTGGAAGCTTGCATGGCTTCACGCGACCGAGGTCAGGATCTGCATAGCTCTTCATTGGCCAAAGCACGTCCCAAGGCCAACTCAAATTTCAGGGCTAAGAGGAAGGGAGGAAGTCGTAGCCTTTGGGCCCTACCGCAAACTGACACAGAAAGTGAGTTATGCAAGCAGAACTCAGTCTTGCTTGAAAGAAAAATTGAAACTAAACGAAATTTCCCTTTAAAGATGTCTTAGCACACATGTTCATGAAATGCGAAACACTAAAACTAAATCGAACATTACTGACATTGAAGAAGGTGTCTGGTGTGGCCCGAACTCTGCGTCTCAGTTTTCTCCCACATATTCCATAACATGATCAGATCTTATTCGTTTCTCGCACTATGGATTCAAACACAGCTTCAACCCAAGTTTAATCCAATCTCTATATTTAAATCTGAAAGCTCCTGCCGGCTGAATTGCATGTTTTTATAGAATTAAGCTTAAAACCAGGGAGTGATGGGGTGGGGGTGGGGGAGAGTGTTTCCATGGAAACGGCACACAACACCCCTCATACCAGTCAGATCTGTGCAGTGTGGGGTTTGGAACAAGTGGGCGTTAATGGTTCGGGGAGGACCCTAACTGAGACACACAACACCCATCCCAGTGACTCAGGGATTTTATGGAACAATACCTTGCAGTCGCAGGATTCCCACGTACTATAAGGGGAAAGAAGCCAGGTGCTAAGAGCTGAGGGTAATTATCCTCCCAAGACGAACTACACGTTCTGAAAGGCAGTCACTGGAGGCCAGGAAGGGGGTGGGATTCAGATTTCTCTTCCCCGAGAAACAGAAGAACCACAGAGGGAGCTGGCGAACGCGTGCCCAGCGGGGATGCCTGTTGCCAGTTTTTCTCAGAATTTGCAACCCGTGAGCCAGGCAGGAATGTTCCACAACACCTGTCTTGCACCTCACTGGCCCCCAGGGGCCCCATCCCACCTGGGAGATGGTTTGAAAAGTTGATGATTCAACTCCTCATATTCCCTCCCTCATATCGATGCCTTCTCCAAGGCGCGTCTCGCCACTGGCTCAAATTCCAACGTCTGTTTTCTTAGATGCTTGCACATTCTTTAGCCCATTCACTCAGGAACTTTTCACCCGACTTGTCAGACTGCGCTGATGGGGTTGAGAGAGACAGAGGGTGCTCCGATCCCATCCTTGCTCTCTGGTTCCGTGGGTCCTGCCCTCTCGGGACTGAGACCTCCTGCCCCTCACTGCAGACTTACCACGTGCTGTGCATTTGTCCCTTTGCAGCTCTGTCCTCTTCCCCTAGAGACGTCCTCACCTACACTTGGTCCTCGGGCTTGTCCCCAGACCTGCCCCTCAGGAAATGTGTCCCAGATATTTGCTAAAGGAGCAAAGGGCCTCTCCATTAGGGACAGCAAGCACCCTTATCCCAGGTGACCAGAAGGTGGTCATGTGACGTGTGTTTAAGGCCATGCTGTCAGGGTGACTTCACACTTGGTCCCATACTCCCTGGCTCCACGTTCAGTGTCTTTTCCAGCTTCTAAGACAGTGACCGTCATGCGTCAGCCTGTTGGAGAAAAGTCCTAGAGTTTGGATGAAAATTCTGCCTTCCCTCCCTGCCTTGAGTTTCTGCAGGGTTGCAGCGACGTCTTGGCTCTCCAGAGAGCAAATTTGCTGTCCCCCCAGTGGGCAGTCCACTGAGAAGGCCAAAGCCATGCCAAACCGAGGCCCTGCCTGGTCATGGTGAAGAGGAAGCTGGCGTGAGAAGCCGGGCTGCACGCACACCCGCTGTGACAAAGCGCGGTGTCACTTGGAGTCCCTGCGAACATTTGTCTCTGGGTTTCCCCAGTCAGCTGCTGTTGGAAAGCAAAGTGGAGAAACCCAGGAGAAAACTGGCTTCTGTTAACCCAGGAAGCATGCGGGGGCCATGGTAAAAATAGCCCTGACGCCCCCGTAGCCACCACCAAGATGTCGCGGGCCCACATGCCCCGGGTGGAGAAATAGCAAAGGTTTGCCGCTGCAAGGAAATCAGCAGATCTGTGGAGTTAAGTCGATGGTAAAGCTTCTTGGTAAATTCAACTTGTTTGTTTATTTTAAGAGGTTTTGCCTTCAGCAAAGTCACTGCTGCGGAGTGGATGATGACGGGGCTGGTGTGTGTCGCATCTCAGAGCAGATGCAGAGCGCGTGCATTTCTAGCCCGCGATTCCCAGCACGGAGGCCCAGGCATGGCTGGCTCAGCGGCAGCGTGTCCTCAACCGGGAAGGCAGCGGATGCCTGTCCGTGAGGCCCCTTAGCCTCCCTGCTTAGTCTCCCTGCGTGACGAGCTGCGGGGGCACATCTGCCTTGGCCTCTGTATGTGTCCCGCGGTGGCCTCTGGAGCAGACACCCCGTCCTCTTCGCATAACAGCCACCCACACGATTCCAGATCAGCCTCTGCTACGGCTTGGAAGACCCTCTTCGCCTCCATGAGAACGACGTCATCCCTTGGACAACATCGGGGGGTGGGAAGTGGAGTCGAGGTCCTGTGAGGACAAGCGGGGGGCCCCTCCTCCTCCCCTCCCCTCTTCCCTCCCATCTATCTAAGGAGCCTCCTGCTTTCTAGCTGCTGCTGCGGTGCTGGGTCCACCTCAGGGAAGGAATCACATCCTTGCTGTCACAGGGTCAACGAAAAGGAGGGAGGGACACAGTCTGCTGGATGCGGGCGCGGCCGCCTTGCTCATGAATCGGAGATGAGGTGCGAAAGCCAGAGGGGAGTTGATGACATCCCAGGACCTTGGCCTAAGAGATGGAGAGAACATTTTCCCCTTTTCAGAGGCGGAGCAGACGAGGAGGTGCAGGTTCTGAGGAGAAATCAAGAGCTTGGAGTCACACGTGTGACAGTTGAGATGCTCATTAAACATTCAAGTCTGCAGAGTGCTCCGTTGGTTGTGAACTTGAGGAAGGAAGGAAGGAAGGAGGGAGGAAGGAAGGAAGGAAGGAGGGATGGAGGAAGGAAGGAAGGAAGGAAGACAGCCCAGAGATGCAAATTCGGAATCTCTGCAGATAGACAGTTCTTAAAAGCCTGTGACTGGATAAGACAGCCAGGGCGGTGAGCGTCCACAAAGAAGAGGGCGTTGGGGGGCTGAGCCTGGGACACCCATATTTCAGGTCACAGACTGAGGATGAAGTAGGAAGCAACAAAGGAAGCAGAGTGCCTGGAGGCCAACAGGAGGGGGTGTTGAGAAGGAGCCAGGGGTGGACAGGGTGTTTCCTGAGAGAGGGAGCGATGGAGGCCAGAGACCACGGACAGCAGGACAGCTATGCCAAGTGCTGGCAGAAGCCCTGCTCCCGGATGGTGGCAGGGATGGTGTCCGATGCGTCTTGACTCTCCCCACTGCGGGAGGGGTAACCTGTGCACAGAGAGTGCCTAACAAGCACCTGTTATCTCAGAAAATGAACAGAGGGCTTCCCTGGTGGCGCGGTGGTAAAGAATCCTCCTGCCGATGCAGGGGACACGGGTTCGGGCCCTGGTCTGGGAAGATCTCACATACCACGGAGCAACTAAGCCCGTGCACCACAACGACTGAAGCCCGTGCACCTAGAGCCCGTGCTCTACAAGAGAAGCCACCGCAATGAGAAGCACGCGCACCGCAACAAAGAGTAGCCCCCGCTCGCCGCAACTAGAGAAAGCCTGCATGCAGCAACGAAGACCCAACGCAGCCAAAAATAAATAAATAAATAAAAAGAACAGAACACACTTGACCAAGGGGGTGGGGAGCCTGACAATGTCCTGCAGAATGGGGAGCCCAGCTGCATTGAGGGGGGCCCTTCCTGTCCTGGGAGCCCCAGAGCACAGCTGGTGGAAGGGACGGGCGGCCTGGCTCGGGCAGAGGGTGGAGGACAGGCTGAGGTGTGTGGTTCCGGAGAGGGGACTGGGTGGGCCTCCAGCTCCTGGGAAGAGGGTTCAGCCCTCAGCGGAGATGGGAAGAGCCCCTCCGTCCCTGTCTTCACTCGCAGGCATTTGCCAGGGTCAGGACCTCCCCGAACGGAGGAGGCCAAGAGGGGAGGGCCCCAGCTGCCCTCCAGGAGCTTTTGATGGGGAAAGCGGATGCCTGAGAGGTAGCAAAGCGGCAGTGATGTCCCTGTGGCGTCACAGGCACTGCCGGCTCTCTGGGCTCCAGGTCCCTTCCAGAAGCAATAGTTAAATATTTGTATTTAAAACGATAGGAAACTTTCCCAGGCCCTTCCGCATCCACGGGGTAGGGGGTGTGTGAACAAAGGGCGGTTTTGCACACTCACAAGCCCCTGGCCCAACAGGCGCCCTGACATGTCCAGGTCACACTGTGCCTCCCAGAAAGATCTGGTGACACCCCAGCGCTTCCTGCTGCCCTTGCAGGAGCCCAGAGCTCCTCGTGTCCCCTCAAGTGTGTGTGGGGGGAATGGCGAAGGTCAGAGCGACTGAGGCAGAGAGAAGGGTTCCTTTCCTGCCTCGGGAGCCCGGCCAGGCGTGAGCCCGGGAACCGGCTGAACTGAGAATTTTTGCTTTAGGCATTTTCTCTCTTTGAAAACTGTTCTAAGAGCAAGACTTTGCAAAGTGACTCCAAAATGCAACTCCAGGGAAGGATTTGCAAACTGCAGGCTGAGATCCATTTGCTGAAGTCAGGAGCAAGCTTCCGAGCCCCGCTTCTTCAAACAGTTCTATTCTATGTGATATGTTTCTCGCATACAAGCACGATTCCGGGAAAAGTTTATGTTGCTGAAAGGCACAACCTCATGGAAATCGGTGGTTTCTCTGTCCCACAGGAAGTCTTTGGCCTGATGTCCTGCCCCCCACTTGCCAAAGTCACAGAGGTCCTTCTTCCTGGGGTTGGGGCCTCTTAGCCTGGTTCCCGGCCTGCACCACGTGGGAGGCAGGGAAGTGACTGTCCCTGGGCTGTGCTGCCGGTGCTGGGGGGCTTCCTGAGTGATCCCATCACTCCCCACCCAGCTGTGCGGCCAGGTGTTGCTGGTGCCCTCACCCCACTCGGGAGGAGACAGGCTTGGACAAGGGCGGCCGGCCCGAGGACACACACTGACCAGCCCCAAGCCATCTTCAGCACGAGGTTTCTGTCCACACCCGAGCCCCCGTCTTCTTATTCAGTAACGCAAAAGAAAAGGTGCGCTCGCTTTGTTCTGCCCTTCTTCCTGATTATTTAGACTTTATTTTTTGCACGTGAAGGGTCTATAAAAATTGCGTCCAGCTTTCCTGTTGGTCCCGCCTGGCTGCAAGCATCTCTGAGGAGAGGCCAAGGAGCAGAGCCTGAGCTGGGAGGGAGCCCACAGGTTCTGTGCGCACCTGACCCATTTCGACAGCATCCTGGCCCCTGGGAGTGGTCCAGGGTAGACTCCCTGGCCTCCCAGTCTTCCCAAGACTGGCCTTGCTTTCTCCAGGGCATGGAGAGGGCTCCAGTGCACAGAGCCCGCCCAGCCACGGTGATGGGAGCAGATGAGCTCTTATTTTCAGTCTCCCTCTTTTTAAATTATTAATTTTGAAATAATTTCAAACTTAGAGAAAGGCCAGTTTAAAGAGAACCCTGTTGTACCCCCCTTTATGCAGTTTCCCCAATACACAATATTGTGCCTTATTGCTTTATCTTCTGCACTCGACTTACATTATTAGTATTTTTGTTGTTGCTGTACGAACCTTTTGAGGGTAAGTCACATTTCCTCCTTGATACTTCAGTGTGGGTTTCCAAAGAATGAGGATATGCTCTCAAATAATCACAATATGGGTGTCATATTAAAAAATGTATCAGTAGTTAACTTATCTAATATGTAGTCCACATTCTAATTTCACCCCTTGTCCCGATAATGCCTTTTATAGCATCTGTTTCTGGTTCTGAATCCAACCCAGGGTCCCATGTTGCATTTAGTTGTCATATCTCTTTAGACTCCTTTCATCCAGAACATTTGTCGACTGAAAAAAAATGCACACCATGAGAGTTGTGGGTTAAATTTTATTTGGGGCAAAATGAGGACTACAGCCCAGGAGACAGCATCTCAGATAGCTCTGAGGGACAGCTCCAAACAGGGCAGGGGGGGTCAGTATATAAGCGATTTTGGTGACAGAGAAGTCCATGCAGCCCAGCACACATTTTTGCAGAAGGTTCTGCCAGTCTCATGAAGGTTACTTCTAGTTACGAGGAGGAGACGTCACCATGAAGGGTTTTAGTGCTTTCCTAGATACGATGAGATGCAAGAATTGGGCTCATAAAATATTCTCCTGAAAATATCTAACTATCTGAAGACCTGTTCTTCCAGCTTTTCCCAGAGCCCAGAGGGCCTCCTTCCTGATCTCCACCCTGAGCTCCTTTCAAGGGGTGTGGAAAGTCAGCAGCTGCAGCGGCTCGGGATTTGGTCCCTGTAGAGGTGGCTGGCGAGTGCCCGTATGTAAAGCTAGCACACTCCTCAGCTTTCCTTTGTCTTCCTCCTAAAAGGGGCCCGGGCTGCCTGGAGAAAGATGACCCGGGAGCTGAGGCTGGAAGGTGCTTGCTGAGCTGTGAACATCTTGTGTCAGAAACTAAGGAGGTGCCCACAGGTGCAACAGGGGCGCCGGCTCGGAGGAGCATCCACTGGCCAAAATGGGGACGATCCGGACATCAAACCATGGAAGAAGTTGTGGATTAATGCCTATGAAATAAAGCAAGACACCGTGAGTCCATACTTACAAAGTAGATATAAATACATATAAGCAATCCACATGTAAATTGATAAGTGAATAAATAGAGGAGAATTGGGCTTTCCTGAGTGGAATGCCCACTAACAAACACCCAAGGAAGGAGGAAACTAGAAAAGGTCATTTGCAGTCATCATAGTAACCACTGATTCAGGCAAACTCTCCGTGGTTCCAAAGTCTGGGAGACAGAGTAATATGTGTTGAGAAACAGGCTATTTCAAAAAATAATAGTCTCCCTACAGATTAATTACTAATTGCAAAATGAAAACTAATAACTACACAGTGGAGAAGCCGGGCCACACTTTAACCAAGTGCTCAAAATTAATATGGAGATTAGAGGCAAACGCACATGTGTGCTAGCTGTGGTTCCCTAAGAAAGCCAGAGGTCACTTCAGCACCATTTCAGCCCAAGAAGTGTAAACCACTGGAAAATAGCAAACAACCCAAACTTCAGGGACGTTTTATAAAGTAACTGATGTGCATTCTTCAAAGATATGTTAAAAGCACCGCTGAGTCATAGGATTTAAAAGGCAACATGTCCATGGAAGCCACCTAAATGTCCATCGACAGATGAATGGATAAAGAAGACGTGGCACATATATGCAGTGGAATACTATTCAGCCACAAAAAAGAATGAAATAATGCCATTTGCAGCAGCTTGGATGGGCCTACAGATTATCATACCAAGTGAAGTAAGTCAGAGAAAGACAGATACCATAAGAGATCACTTATATGTGGAATCTAAAATATGACACAAATGAACTTATTTACAAAACAGAAACAGACTCACAGACAGAGAGAACAAATTTACGGTTACCAAAGGGGAAGGGGTTGGGGAAGGGATAAATTAGGAGTTTGGGATTAACAGATACAAACTACTATATATAAAAGAGGTAAACAACAAGGTCCTACTGTATAGCACAGGCAACTATATTCAATATCCTGTAATAAACCATAGTGGAAAAGAATATGTATATGTATATAACCGAGTCGCTTTTCTGTACACCAGAAACTAACACAACATTGAAAATCAACTACACTTCTATAAGCAAACAAACAAGAAAACATGTCCAGCTCAGATGGTGAAAGACAGGTGTTTCATGCACTCTCCAGGCAGCATCGAATCGCTTTTTCAAGAACGTTCTCTACTGTTGGGTTAACTTAATTCCACATCTTTCTAAGGATGATGTCTAGGACACTGAATTTAAACAAACCCAAACTCCAAGATCACCACCCAGATTCCTCTGTGTCTATATTTTAGAGCTCCCTGCAGGCAGCAAGAGTTAGCGAATGGATTTCCAGGGATGTATCAGGGGATAAGTCAAGTTGTGTTGCAGTAAAAAACAACCATCGCATCCGATGACAGTTTGCTTATTTACTCGTTCTGGGTAATTTGTCAGAGGCTCTGCTTTCCTGAGTCTGGACCACATTGAGCTCAGCCTCCTCTGCTGCCCTGGTCAGGTGGGGGTGGGAGGGGATAATTTAGAGAATGACACATCCGTAGCAAGTGCACCTGTCACCTCCAGGTACAGCCCATCGGTCCCATCCAGACACCTGTGTCACTTCATTGCCAGGGGTTGGGGGCACAGTCTGTCCTGGGTCTGGGTGGGCAAGGATGCTTGGATCCTGGTAAGCATGAATGCCGCCTGCCCCAGGGTTAAGGAAAGGAGATGAGGAAACTCTGCATCATCAGGTGTCCCCAGGATCTTCTCCTCCGGGGACCCTCATGATCAAGGCACAGGTCAACAACGTGGATGCCGCATGGAAAGTAAAGCACATTCTGCAGAATTAGCAGCAGACACTGGTGACCCATAAGCAGGAAGGATGCTACCTTCCTTCACGAGAAGGACTTTACAGGGACATTCATTTACATGTGTCTGTCCTGGTTCTTTATCACCATCCAATACCATCCTTTCCCATACATCTAGGTGTTGTTCTTATACAAAAATTTCTTCCTCAGTACCCAGAGCTGATTGGAACCATAGTAGGTACACAATAAATACATGCTAAATTGCAATATTTAAGCTTTGCCACTCACAGCATGAGGCTTAATAACGTTTTAGAGGAAACTCTAGGTGATATTTTGTTGTGTTTGCATGTGATTCCAGTTTAGAAAAAGTGAACACACTGCAGGGAAGGTTGTTTTTCTCTTTTTAATAGGGAAAAAAAAATCTCTTATCATTCGCCTGAACTGTCATTCTAAACTTCTGAGAAATATGCAGGCTTTTTATCTCATTCAGGACAGAACTGGCCCCGAACTAAGCATTTGGGAATAGGGACTGTTTACCAAGAATTGCTGAGCATTTTAACAAGCCACATTTGCGTTTGGGGAATCTTCCAGTGACAAGCAATCCCTGAATGAGGGAGGCACAGTAAAGTGTCTTGGTGACATGAGTCCACAGCGCACGGCTGCCTTCCCGCTCACTGGGGGGGGGGGGGTCACAGTCACTGTCGAGGTGCAATGAAAACGGGAACATCACGTTAGCAGGAGGGGATGGCAGCGGCCAGCAGAGGTTCCCAGGCTCCAGCTCTGACTCAGTGAACGTGCCTCCTCCTGGTTAATTGTGGGGATGAATCGTTCTAACCAGAGGCCCGGGGACTTCGCAGAGTGTAGGGTTCAGACCACGTGGGGTCCCGGATCTGAGTGTGGGCCTGGCACAGTGGGGCCCGGGGACATCAGGGCGTCCTGACAGCTGAGGGTTCCTTCCCCAAAGTGCCGTCAGCCACGTCGCTCATGAGCAGAGACACCAAAGACGTGAGGACCTGGCTCCTCTCCCTCGTGGTCACATTTGCATTTGAGGGAATGTAGATTAAGGCCAACTAGACAAGAGCACAGGTAGGCACCTGAGGAACCATCCAGAAAGAGACGATGATGGTCTGGGCCAGGCTGTGCAGAGGGTGGACGGAGGCAGGGACGGCCAAGATCTCTGTTCAGTAACTAAGTAAATATACACTTCGTGCCTGCAGTGGGCACCATCCTTGCCCTGTTCTCTGATACCCACTTGAAGAGAACTTATGGAGAAAGATAAGAGTCTTAAGGATGCATGAGGTGAGTGCATCCGTAAGTGATAGGGGGTGGTGTCTCCGTAAGTGACATTTAAGACGTGACTTGAAGGCAAACAGAGGTAGTCCAGGAAGAGGGTTAGCAGGTGGTGGTCGAGTTGCCCAGACAGAGACCAGCCTCGCGGGGGGCCCCCGGAGCAGGAGTGGAGGCGCTGTCCACGTGGCCGGCGCTGAAGGAGGCGCTGTCCACGTGGCCGGCGCTGACGGAGGCGCTGTCCACGTGGCCGGCGCTGACGGAGGCGCTGTCCACGTGGCCGGTGCTGACTCCGCCCATCCTGGGGGCTCCAGGCGGCAGCAGGCCGCAGGGGTGACCTGGCAGCCCTCCGGCCACACCCACATCGTCCTGGAGGGTGTTACCTGGGGGATGGGAGGGCACCAGCACACACCCAGGAACTGGGCTGGCACCCACAACGAGGCCACTGCGTTCCCTGATGGGCACAAAGCAGCCTCCCAGGAGACCAATGGAGATGAGGTCCCTCTGTGACTATGACGAAGTGAGACCGAAAAGGAGACTCTGCCCAAACCACATCTAAGCACAGACACAACGAGGCCACCAGGCAGAGCACAGACCCAACACCACTTCTCCCAGCCCAGCTGCGCAGTTAAAATTTAACACAGTTTGGACCCTCCCCCAATGTCACCCACGAAGCCTAAACCCCATCAGTCCTCGTGGACACCCTCTCACTGAGACCCCCGGTCCCCATGCATCCTTCCCACAACGAGCAAGGGATCCACCCTCTCCACTGCAGGGGCCTGTGGCCCGGGACGTGGCAGCACAGACATCCGGCCCGTTTGCCCTGGGCACATCGACGTCCGCGAGGGCTGGGACAGCTCTGAAGGAACCAGATAGTTTCCGAGGGTACAGGTTCAGAGCATCACTTCTGCTCCTAACCCTCAGGCCCGCCAAGGCCACGGCTGGTTCACCAAGCAAACACCTGCCAGGCTGAGCAGCCAGAGCACGTGGCCGCTCCCACCAGCCCTTCCCGCTGCCCCGGTCCCGCCGCAAGTGAGTGGGCTCTGCGGGGCTTCCCCAGGTCCCGCTGACTCTGCTGCACTCAGGGTGCAGTAGAGGCAGAGACCATCCACGTGTCTGCGCTGCCCTCTCTGAGGGACAGATGGCCCTGCCCGGTGACTGCCAGGGGCTCCCCGTGATGTGCCTGGCCAATGGCCCGTGTCATTCTGCACAGACACCATAAAAGCCAGCGCACGGCTGTCCCGGCTTCCTACCCGTCTGCTCTCAGAAGGTGGCAGGGATGCTGCAATGGAGACCCCGTCAGGCTGGGTGTCCTGGCGTCTGTGAGGAATAAAGTCCATCCAGCCTGTGACGGGCGTGGGCTGGGAGCAGGAAGCACACACCTTGCAAAGATGCTGGTAGTTTTAGATTGTTCCCACAGCACAACAGAGCCAGCTCTGAGTGACACAGCTGCCTTGGAGGCTTCTACTTCTACCAGTACGACCCGGCCCCAGACAGGAAAACAACGAGACGAGGTCTGTGATTTGGGAGGACTACGTGGGCTCCTACTGCGTCATCCAGGTGGCGTACGTATCAGGAGAGTGACAGTGGGAGGGGGGAGAAGTCAGGGGATGAAGAGCGGGTGGGCCCGCCTCTGACTGATAAGGGATGATTGCTCCCACCTGGGTTGGAGGGGCTGCAGCGGAGGAGGCGGGGACGGTTCCCAGGTTTCTGCATGGGCAGCTCGACGGAGAGGCTTAATGGTCAGAGTAAGAGGTCAGGGCCGGGGCCAGGAGGCGTCCACTTCTGTGTGTGTGGACTTTGAGCCCTGAGCACACACTGGTGCAAACGCTGAGGTGGGAAGGAAATGGAGAATGAAACGATCAGAGTCATTCTTCCGCATTGCATTCAGGGTCGGCGGGAGAAACAGCCCAGAGGAGACGTCCGTGCAGACACAGGACAGACGCTGGCTCCCGGGACTGTGGGATCTGGCCAGGGTCGTCTGCGTCCACAGGGCAGGTCTTCGACAAGGTCAGGCTGGAGCCCTCCACAAGGTTTCTTCCCCGTCAGGGAATCCTCTGCTCTGCTCTTAAGATCTTTTGGCTGATTGGGTCAGGCCTGCCCAGGTTATCTGGGATGATTGCACAGACACACAGGGATTTTAATCATGACGCAGGACCCTTGCTCTCTGTGTGGCTCTACCTCCTGGGGCCGAGTTCGGAAACTCAGGGAGGACACGGAGTTCACCATGTTTCCATCTCTCAGGGTCATGGCCGCACCCTGGCTTCCAGAGCCTGGCGACGTGGAGTTATATATGTATGCAAAGCAGTTGACGTGCACATTTATTTTTTTTGAATTTTATTTTATTTATTTACTTTTATAGAGCAGGTTCTTATTAGTTATCTATTTTATACACATTAGTGTATTGATGTCTATCCCAGTTTCCCCATTCATCCCACCACCATCACCCCCCACCACTTTCCTCCCTTGGTGTCCATACGTTGTCCAACCCGTGTCCCCCGCATCGGCAGGTGGACTCTCAACCACTGTGCCACCAGGGAAGCCCTGCTTAAATTTTGATTAATTTAAAAATGTTTCCTGCTATATGGTGTTAGATGAGGGTCACATGCCATTTTTATATCGTTTTCCTTTTCTGGTCTCCACTCCAATCATGTTCTGAAAGCGTGCAGATATCACACAGCACTTTTCCATGGCGGAGTGGTGCTCCCGGCACCGGTAGGAGATTGAACTGGACCACAGATGCACCACCTTACTCCGGCAAATTCTAACAGAGTCACCAAGGCTCCCTCCACGAGCATCAGAACAAGGGCCCAGTGGCTCCAGGTGGAAGTCGTCGTTCCTCCACGGCCAGGTGGGCACCTGCAGGACCAGTAGCGATTCTGGGCCTGCTCTACAATCCACAGGTTCAGAGACACCACTTCTTGCAACCCTCCATGGATTCTTCCTCATGTAAGACTCATATCGCCAGAAAACTGAAGGTTTCATCAAATAGGACGAAACAGACACACCACATGCTAACAACATCCCTGCCGAGGCTGTGTGTCTTTGGTGACGGTCCAGAGGGTGAATCTGACTTCGTGTCACCTCGAGGCTCATGTCCTGCTTCTCCTCCCAGGATCAGGACTGTATCAACTCAGATGGGTCCCTGTGGGATATTAGCTCCGACGTTTCCCGGCTAAAATTCTTTGCTAGTCTCTGTTCAGCCCCTAACAGAATATCGTGGGGTTTCCCTGGTGGCGCAGTGGTTGAGAGTCCGCCTGCCGATGTGGGAGATGCGGGTTCATGCCCCGGTCCGGGAAGATCCCACATGCCGCGGAGCGGCTGGGCCCGTGAGCCATGGCTGCTGAGCCTGCGTGTCCAGAGCCTGTGTTCCTCAACGGGAGAGGCCACAACAGTGAGAGGCCCGCGTACCGCAAACAAAAAACAGAAACATATCGTGATTGGCCCCTAACTGGCCAGCAAGGCACAGGGCATAGAATCTGAAGAAAAGGAGAGCTCCAGTCTCAAGGGAGCCCCGCTTCCTCTTGGCCTTGCCTGGGGCGAGGGTGCTGCCGTCAGCAAGTCAGCGCTGGACCACATGCCAGGAAGCGTGAGGAGGTCCCGTCCACCCCCTGTGCCCGTGATTGGCCATCAGTCTCCTCGGGGCACGGAGTGCTGTGACCTGGTTTTCAGCCTCTGTCTCACCCTCTTTCAGTAGAAGCTGAAAAGCTCGCATCTGCACTTCTGCCGTTTAGCTCCCTCACCTAGAGTTGGAGGAATGGGGGCCGTTGTCTTTCTGCTTCACCTCTGACAAGGGAAGCCATGTGATGGGAAGGTCGGCAGCGGCCGTGATGGCCAGAGCCGGCCTTCCTGAGTCCGGCCCATCCTCACGGATGTGGAAGGCAGGCTGCTGGTGGCTGGTGGTACGTACGTGCTGGCGGCAGCTCCCACCCTGCTCCTCTGCAGCTGACCTGCCAGGCCCCACCTTAGCCCACAGCGGGGGCAGTGTCCTCCCTGCCCACACCTGCAGCTCTGAACTCACAACTGCTCCCCCCCCCAGATCTCCCTGAAGACACAAAGGGGTACACGGTACTTCTGCGCTCACCATCTTAACACCGCTTAGTTAAGGCACATGGAAGAGGTTGGGTGGTTTTTAAGCCCTGGGTGCTCAGGGTGATCGCCCAGTACAGACCACACCCCCGAAAGCTCAGAGCACAGTGACTGACTCCATTCAGGACCAAAGAGGCTGAGGCACTGCCTTAAAGCAAGGTCTCAATTATGGCCGATTATTCCAGAAACGAGGCCTCATTCCCCAGGGCACACAACACACAATGAATGAAAAGCCCGCAGGTTCCCGGGGAGGCCCCGCAGGGCTACTGCAGTGATTAGATAAGGATCTTTTGTAATGGGCCCTGTCATTCTTCCTTTCGTCTCAGTCTGAGAGCTCTTCCCACAGTCCACCAGTCCACTGCCTGGAAGCTTTCCTTCGTAGCCGGTGCAGGGTTCCCCCTCAATGTTTGTAGCCCAGGATTCTGGAGGTGCACGCTAGCCTGGTCCTGAAGCGGGCCTTCCAAATCTTCCTCTAGATTACAGATGTGCTGTGCACACGTCCCTGGGAATTGCTGAACTATAAATATCGCCTAAGGGCTGACAAAATACCCTGATGGGTTTGGCCGGTGCAATTTAGGGAGGGCAGCAGGGGCAGGCATTTGAGATTTGATACCAAGGCTGAGAGATCAGGGGACAAAGCCCTGGCAGGGAGGCTGCCCGCAGAGGGGGAGAGCAAATGGGGACACATTTCCCGTGAGCGTCTGGCAGGTGCACAGGGCTTGTTACAGTTCTTGCAGGGTCCTTGCACTCTGTGAGTTCATCCCCTTCAGCTTCCAGCACACCAGGTGCTCACCTCTCAGATGACCAGGGCAGGCTGAGTGCCTCGGGACCACGGTGTGAGCACAGGTTCTGCGTCCCTCCTGCCGCCCAGCTGTTCCTGCTGCCACAGGAGCCTCATTCCTGACGGAGGAGAGATCTTCCTGCACAAAAGGTCAGCTGAGCTTCCAGACACATCAGGGTTTAAAAAATGTAGTAGCAGCCCAGTAAGAACGTAGGCGACTAAAAGCAGGTCGAAGACCCACATCTGGACAGAGACGCTGCAGCTGATGGGATGCTTCCGCACGCGGCCCCTCACCCTCCGGACCCTGGAGTCCGGGTGCAGGGCTGTGCTTTTTGGCACAGGCACTGACAACAAAAAGGCCCCCAGGGACCCCTCTGGGGAACTTGTTTTATAGTCCAGGAATAGAACAGTAGAGAAGGAAAAAGGGGAGAGCACTTAGCAGCCCCCGAGGGGCTCTCCGAGTGAATGATGTGTCACGGGCACCAGCACTGAGCAGCCTCCCACGCTGCCCTCCAGGTGGAAGAAGCTGCAAGTCCGGGCCTTGGAGACAAGCCTCCGGGCACAGCAGCCCCCTCCACCCATACACCACTCCCTCCTCCAGCACGTTCGCCTTATCGGCCAAGTTCAGTGGTGCCCCAAACTGGCTGCTCCTCAGAATCCCTGCAGACACTTCTTAAAAACGCAGGTTCATAGGTCCCACTATAGGTTGAATTGGACCCCCTAGGATTCATGTATCGAAGTCCCATCTCCCAGGACCTCAAAATGTGACCTAATTTGGAAATAGGCTCATTGCAGATGTAATTGGTTAAGATGAGGTCACACTGGTGTAGGGTGGGCCCTTAATCCAATCTGCCTGTTGTCTTTATAAAAAGGGGAAATTTGGACTCAGAGATGCACAGAAAGAAGTCCACGTGAGCAGACAGAGGCAGAAGGCGGCCATCGACAAGCCCTGTGAGAGCCCTTGAAAGGAACCAGCGCTGATAACACCTTAATCTGGACTTCTGGCCTCTAGAACTGTGAGAAAATAAATGTCTGCGGTTTAAGCCCCCCAGTCTGTGGCACTTTGCTATGGCAGCCCCAGCAAATCGGGATCAAAGAGCAAGGGTCCCGGATTCGTCTATTCAACAGCCGTGGAGCGATTGTTATGGACATTTGGACAAGTCCCGTGGACAGGATGCAGAGCTCTTGGAACTTGAATGTGTGTGTGGATCACCTGGGGATGCTGATAACATGCAGATGCTGGTCCAGCAGGTCTGGGGACTGAGATTCTGTATGTCTTCAAGCTCTCACATGCCTCTGATGCTGCCGGTCCGTGCACCTCACCTTGGATAGCAAGGAACCAGTGTTTGAAGGTGCCTGGTCCATCCAGATGCCTGGTCCATCCAAATGTGTGGTCTGTCAGATGCCTGGTCCATCCTAATGTATGGAAGCCCACCCCCACCCCACCCATGCTGAAGCTGAGCAGCTCCTCCAGGGGTGCATGCCCACTGCCCTCACTATGTAGACTCTGAAGGTGAGGCACAGAGAAGTCAGGGGCTTTCTACACGCACACCTCCAGCTACTGGGAGAGCTGGGATCTGCAACGCTTTCTCTCCGTTCCTGGTCCCGTTATCCTTAGGCACATCCCGGGTACCTGGGCCTTGGTTAAATGGTGTGTGGAATAAAAAGAGGAAACACAGCTCTCTCCTAAAGAGTTCACAACCCAATTTGGAAGACTCGAAGCTACTTAAAGAGAAGTGGATGATAGAGGCGATCAAGCACTAAATTGAACGCAATTATCATGAAGGCCATTCACTTAATCAGGCTTACCAGGGCTGGCCCAGACCCCCGGCCTCCTGCATAGGTGGACCTGTCATGTGGGAAAACTGGAGCTGCCTCACATCTGTCGCCATCCCTGAGCTGTTTCTGGCTTCCTCAGGAAGGGGGTGTCATACTTTTCTGTGGCACCCCCCAGGGCTGGCATAGCACTGGCTAGGTTTTCCCACGCCCAGGAGCTCACCTATCTCCTCAGGGGGCTTTGGCGACGTCCCATTTAATTCTAGATGGAGACAGTAGAGGGTAGTGGTCAAGGTCACGGCTCTGCAGCAAACCTGGAGCCTCCATGTTCAAGCCAGAGCCTCAATTTTCTCATCTGTGAAATGGGAATATCAGTACCACTTCCCTTCCGGGGTTCTTGGGAGGATAAGAAGAACCCCCAACAGAGAGAAGGTGGCCGTAAATATTAGCTCTGATCAAGTTTTTGTTTCATTTGTTATGAGTCTGTTTTTATTACAAAGTGTTACATCCAGCCCACTTAAAGATTGATGCATGTGCACATCCAATATATCTGGTAAAAGTATAATAAAACTAACACCAATGCACCTGCCATCAAGGTGGAAAAACTGAGCAACCGTAGTGACCTTCCTGTGATGTCTGTCAAGGGCAAACACCACTGTGGACCTCAGGTTTACTATGAGCTTTACTTTTTCCATGGTATTTTCCTCTACTTGGGGTTATCCCTAAAAGGTATATTGTGAAGTTTTCAATTTGGGGACTTTATTTACACGGTATCATTTCTCCCTAAAGCCTTACCCCATGCTGTGTTTTTGAGACTCACCCTAGGTTTGTATCCCTTTTCACTGATGGATGCATCCCACTGCTGACCACACCACAATCTAGTCCCTACTTGCTGGACTGTAGCCCCTTTTCTGTCATTACACACAATGGAACTATAAACAGTCTTGCCCACACTTTCCCTACCCTAAACCCCGCGTTCATGTACAAAGGATCCTCTCCAGGCTGTGCCCAGGAGTGGAACCACTGATCACAGGAAAGGCACATCTGCAGCACACTTTTGAGTAACAAATTTTGTTTTCCAGTATAATTTTACCAATTTACAGGTCCCATCAGCAGTGGGTGAATATTCCCATTCTCACCAACACTTGGTGTTGTCTGCCTTTTTTCATTTTAATCTTGTCTGCCTTTTAAATTTTAATCAGTCTGGTGGGTGAAACCAATCTTAATGTGATTTTAATTTGCACTCCTGTATTAATAATGAGTTTGACCAGCATTTAAAATGTTTATTAACTATTAATGTTTTCTATTTTGTGAAAGGTGTTTTTACATATTGTCTCCAGTTTTCACTGGTTGGCATTTCTTTTTCTTATGGGTTTATAAGAGATCGCTACTCTGGATACGAATCCTCCCTAAATTAAATGCATTATAAATATCTTATTGCATTTTTGTGTCTATTCCCTTACTTTTTAATGATGCCATTTCTTAAACAAAGGTCTTTGCTTCTAAGATGATTTACGGTTAGAGCTTTTGTGTCTTGTTTAAGCAATCCAAGGATTCCTATAATGTTGTCTTTTAAAATATTTATAGCTATGCTTCTCACTTTTAATTCTTTAAACAATCTATAATTGATGCTTTTAACATTGTAAAGTAGGATGCAATTTCTTTCTTTCTTTTTTTGTCCGTGTGGATAAATAGCTGTCCTGAATCACACACTGAATATGTCTTCCCTTTCTTGCTGAGCTGTAGCACCGTCCTGTGCTTTATCCTTTCTCTGGGTTCTGTATTCCATCCCATAAGTCTCTGTTTTCTGTCCTTGCACCAACACCCCGCTCCAGTCGTGAATGTGGGTTTATGAATCTAGATGTTGCCTTCAGGAGCATCTTGGTTTGTCTTGGTCCTTTGCTCTTCCATATAAATGTTAGAATTATCTTGTCAGTTTCTACAGAGATCTGCACTGGAATTTTCATTGGATCTCTAACTCAGTGTATGGAGATTTGACATCTTTTTTTTTTTTTTTTGAGGTACACGGGCCTCTCACTGTTGTGGCCTCTCCCGTTGCAGAGCACAGGCTCCGGACGCGCAGGCTCACCGGCCATGGCTCACGGGCCCAGCCGCTCCGCGGCATGTGGGATCCTCCCGGACTGGGGCACGAACCCGTGTCCCCTGCATCGGCAGGCGGACTTCCAACCACTGCGCCACCAGGGAAGCCCATTGACATCTTTAAATATTGAATCTTCCTCACCATAAATATGAAACACATTTCAATGTATTTCTGTTTTTCAATAAAGATGTGTAATTTTCCTCATATGAGGTCTTACACATATTTTACTAATTTCTCCCTATGTACCTTATATCGTTGTTGTTATAAAAATCTTTAAAAGGGACCTTCAAATATTGATGATTAATAACAAAGTAACTGTGTTTTTATATTTCTTATATTTAGTGCTTTACTAACTACATTCTAATTTTAATCATTTTTTGTAGAATGTATCAAGAATTCTATTTACATACTCTAATACCTCCAAATAATGACAATATTTCCCTTTCCATTTTCTTATACATTTTACCTTATTTTATGAGGCTATTTAGAACCTCTCATGTACAAATAGTGATATAGGACTTATTCCTTCTTAGTCATGATTTTCTTTTATTTTTAAAAAATTTTTATTGGAGTACAGTTGATTTACAATGTTGTGTTAGTTTCAGGTGTACAGCAAAGTGAATCAGTTATACATATATACGTACCCGGTCTTTTTCAGATTCTTTTCCCATATAGGCCATTTCAGAGTATTGAGTAGAGTTCCCTCTGCTATACAGTAGGCTCTTATTAGTTATCTATTTTATATATAGTAGTGTGTATATTTCAATCTCAATCTCCCAGTTTATCTCCCCCCATTCATGATTTTAAATGAAACGCTTCTGCATTGTATTATGAAGCAGCAGTCGTCCTGCAAGCCGTTGATGGATTCTTGTGCCGAGGGTTTGCCTATTACCTCTCAGCTAAGAGCCTGCCCGCTGAAACCTGCCCTGGGATGCCACAGTCAAGCGTCTGTGAGTTAAATCTCCCAGACTCCCCTGCCAGCTGGCTTCTAATTAGGTTCTGCTCTTGGCAAGATCTGATGGGAGAGCAGAAGCAGAAGGAGGGGAGAAGAGACTTTCTTCCTGTCTCCAGACCCTGTCAGCATTGCTCCTGGAGCAGAAATCCAGATCCTAGAGCTCTGCATCCATCTCGCTGGGTGCTCTCAGCACCGGCTCCTCTAGGACCCTTGAGATGAGCCGTCACTAGTTAGCTGCCCCCTGACAACCAGCTGCATGACCCCAGTGTGAGGGCTGAGCACCAGCCATTTGGTGTGTGTGTGTGTGTGTGTGTGTGTGTGTGTGTGTAGGGGGATGACTTTCTGAGCCACTAGGTTCATCCCCAGCTGTGATGTGAGTTTCTGCAGTTGTCAATATTATTATATTTGAGTTGGCTCAGCCCAGTGGTGATAACTTCTCCTGGAATATATTGCCTTGGGGGACCTCATTAAAAAATATATAGGCCTTCTGTGAAGCAACAACCCCTGTATTAAATTCCTTTGGTTTAAAATACCTAGTACAGTTTTTGTATTCTGACTAGACCCTAATTTATTGAATCACCTTTATTAAGTAAGAAAATATTTTTGGTCTTAGTTTTTACCAGGATTGATGTCAAATTTCATTCCTTAATAAATATGAATCAATGTCAATAATGTCATGATTTCCTCCTTAATTGTGTTAAGTTATATTTGAGTATCCAGATCATACTAGTCTTGTAGAATGTGTTTTCCTAACCTCTGACAGATTTTTAGGTTTGGAAACATCTTTTCATTGGAAGTTTGCCAGTGTCCCCTCTTAAAAGAATAAGTTTTTTTTTTTTTGATAAGCTTTTTTTTTTTATTATCAAGTTAATTTCATTAATGTATCAGAGATCTGAAAAGAGATTGAGATATGAAATCCATTTTAAGAGACCAGAAGAGTAAGTAGATGAGAGAATTACAATTACAGTACCTGTCAGGGTCCACATGAAGTTAGCGGTCAGCAAGGCTGTGTGTTTTCTCCAGGTCCATCTACCTCTGCATTATACTTAGAATAACACATTTATTTGAAATATATACAACTACTTTATGGCCTTTTGAGTGGCCAGTTTTTGTAAATGTTCCACGTGTGTGTAAGAAGGCTGTGAACTCCGGGTCAGTGTGGCATGTGGTCTCCACCCCTTGTAGGCTCACTTGGTGGTTAGACTGTTTTCCATCTTGACCTCCTCCTCTCTGCTGACCTTTCCTGTCCCCATAACAGGTGTGTTGACATCACCAACAACGGTAGTGTATTTGTCAATTCCTCCTTGAGGTTAGTTTTTATACATATTGAAGCAATTTCTGTAGGTGCCTAAGTTTAGAACACTTGTACCTCTCTCGCTGATGGAAGACGTTCCAGTGTGACCTCTTTATCCCATAACTGTGTTCAAGTGTGTGTTTTGTATCAACCCAGCTGCCCCAGCTTTCTCTCAGCAAACATAGGCTGGGTATGTATCCTTCCTTCTGTCTTTTCACCTTCACCAGTTGTTTCCTTTTGTTTCAATTTTGTATCTAGTTTAAAGCATGTAACTGTATCTTTTGTCATACATTTTAGCAATGTTTACACTTTAAACATTTGATTTTCTTCATTTAAGTTTCTTGGGATAATTGATACAAAGGGATTCATTACTGCCATCTTATTTTGGGTCTCCTACTTGCCCAAATGTTCTGTTTCTTAGTTTCTCCTTTCTTACCTTCTTTTATGTTAATTTAGTCTTCTCTTTCCATGATTTCCCATTTAAACTATTCAATTACATTAAGATGTTACCCTGCCTAATAATCATTATCAATAGGAAAGGTAATCAATAACTTGACCCTTTATGAGTAACAGGAAGGCATTTGACCACTCTAACCCCAAAGCCTCACCCCAATCCTACCTAAAAGTTACTTTTTAGTGTTTTTAATAGACCAGGTATTATTATTTTTAAATCTAATAACATATATTACTATTAATCTCACGAATTCTGTATTATTATTATTTGTTCACAGTTATTCACACTTCACCAGTGTGGTCAGCATTTATTCTTGCATCATGTTCTTCTTCCACATTTCATCAGTGTTTTTGCCAAAACTTCTTCTTACATCTCATGTTTTTATTCTGGGGTCATTTTCCTTCTTTCTGAAGTACATCTTTTAGAAGTTCTTTTGCTGGGGATCTGTTGATATTTTTCTTCTGAAAACTTTTTATTACCCTCTTGTATTTTTATTGGTTACAGAATTCTACACTAACATGACTTTTTCTTTAACATCTTGAGTATGTTATTACACAACTATTCCATGGTTGCTATTTAGGGATCTGCTGTTAATATAATTGTTAATCTTTTCTGGGTGATCTGTTTTTCCTCTGTAGAGGATTTTAAGGACTTTGTGTTTTATGCAGTTTCACTACAATGAATCTAGGTGTAATTTCCATTTCATGTATCCTTCTGGTTGTGTGTTTTACTTTTTGTATCTGTGGATTCATGCCTTTCCTCAGTTCTGAAAAAACATCAGCCATTATCACATCGTTATTTTCTTTCCTCCTTGCTCCAGTCTCTTTGCTGGAACTCTGATTGCATGTACATGAAATTTTCTTGTTTTATTTTCTGTGTTTCTTCACCTTTGTCATGTGTTTCATCTCATCTTTCTCTCTGCTGCATTTTGATTATTTTATCTAACCTGTCTTCCAGTTCTTTGATTTAATTTTTAACTGTATATAATCTGCTGTGTAACTGAGTTATTGTACTGCTCATTTTAGCAACTATGTTTTTTTTTTTTTTACCTTTCAATTCTTTATTCACTTTATTAGGGTATAATTCACATATCACAAAATTCACCATTTTAAAGTGTACAATCCATTTTTTTTTTTCGGGCTCACTTACATTTATTCCACACATCCTGATCATCTGAAATGGTACCACTCTATAAAGGAAGGCGCTTTGTTTCAAACTTGTTCCATTGACATAAAGCATGGGTCAAGGGGAGCAGGGAATAAAATAAGAAAACTTAACCAGAAATGGAATCACCATAAAGCTAAAGGAAGCTTCAGCTTTGGGGTCCTCATTTGCAGGGGTCCTTTCCAGGCCTTGGGGATGGGCAACCCAGCAATATATGCCTAGGGTCATCTGCATTCTTTTTTTTTTTTAAACATCTTTATTGGAGTATAATTGCTTTACAATGGTGTCTTAGTTTCTGCCTTATAACAAAGTGAATCAGTTATACATATACATATGTCCCCATATCTCTTTCCTTTTGCGTCTCCCTCCCTCCCACCCTCCCTATCCCACCCCTCTAGGTGGTCACAAAGCACTGAGCTGATCTCCCTGTGCTATGCGGCTGCTTCCCACTAGCTGTCTATTTTACATTTGGTAGTGTATACATGTCCATGCCACTCTCTCACTTTGTTCCAGCTTACCCTTCACCCTCCCCATATCCTCAAGTCCATTCTCTACTAGGTCTGTGTCTTTATTCCCATCTTGCCCCTAGGTTCTTCATGAGTTTTTTTTTTTTTCTTAGATTCCATATATATGTGTTAGCATACGGTATTTGCTTTTCTCTTTCTGACTTCCTTCACTCTGTATGACAGACTCTAGGTCCATCCACCTCACTACAAATAACTCAATTTCATTTATTTTTATGGCTGAGTAATATTCCCCTGTATATATGTGCCACATCTTCTTTATCCCTTCATCTGTTGATGTACAGTTACGTTGCTTCCATGTCTTGGCTATTGTAAATAAAGTTGCAATAATTTCCAGAAGTTTTATTACTTCTTTATGAAATCTGGTCATTTATGTAGTATATCCCTTCTTACTCAGTTTTTTTTTTTTTTTTGAACAAGGCTCTTTATGTATTTGGCTGTGCTGTGCAGCATGTGGGATCTTAGTTCCCCGACTAGGGGTTGAACCGGTGCCCTCTGCGTTGGGAGCATGGAGTCTTAACCACTGGACTCCCAGTGAAGTCTCCCTTCTTGCTCATTTCCTTATGCCATATTTTAATTGTTGAAATTTTCATATAGAACTATTTTACATTCTTCTCCTAATAGCTAAATGCCAAATCTCTTCCTTTTTTCATGTTGCCTCTTACTTCTGGTGGCTTCTTCCTTATGTTGTGGGTAAATTTTATCCTATATTATTTTTAGTTAAATTTTGTTTCATCTTCATGTTTGGTTGAATTTAACCTATGGTCATTCTGAGAGATCTGGATTGAGGATGTATTTATCCAGGAAAAAAAAAAGTTGTATTGTTACTACCAGGTACCAGAGGAACTAGCAACATAAAATCTCTTTAATTCCTCAGCCAGAGTCTGCAACTGTGGAGGTAAAGTTAAACATCAGAGTCCTGTGAGAGCAGGTTGGTAATTATAAGTAATCGATAGAGACAATTGTTACTGGCACTATTTTTTTCTACCTGGGACTGTAGCAGAGAAGACAGAGTTCATGACCACTTCCCTTGGGTTTCAGGTAAATTCTGTCCCACTCTTTTTCAGGGAACATACTTCCCAAGAACCTGGCCTCATGTGGAAACCTCAGCTTAGCTCCAACAGCAAGCAGGGGAAACATCTTAGTCCTGACACCCCCAAGCTGCCATTGAGCCCCCCACATTCCAGCTTCTTGATATCAGCTGCTCCTCCAGAGCAACACCAGCTTGATGGTTGCGGCATGTTCTTCTACCAACCTTTGTGGTTTTGACATATTCTTACTTATTTCTTCTCTATAGGTAATTTCGATTTATTTTTCTGAACCTGGGCAAACACTTACCCAGAATCTGGGAGATTTTTGTGTCTGAGGGTATCTCAGAAGACCCACTCCTCCAAGCTGCTCTGAATATGTCTTCATATTTCAGATGCAATGCAGGCAGCGTAGATGGTGAGGAACCTTGTGGTCAGGAGCTGGGTGAGACATCTTCACAATGTCATTTTGTAAAGATGGGAACTTGGGCCTGACAGTGGGCTTTTCACAGCTTTGTATCTTCATGTCTAAAATGGGGCTGGTAATAATCTCTTAGGAAGCCCATCATACGGGTTAAATGAGATGATGTATATCAAGTTCAGGGGACAGTATCTTGCACACAGTTTTGTGCCAAGCCTTGTTGGGAGGACACATGATGATGTCAATAACTGCAGTATCCCCTCCAGGAAAGCTCATCTAAGGTCTGTCTCCCTTCTTGACTGAACCAGGTCCTCTACTGTTGTCCACACTCTGTTCTTTCCAAAATGGTGGTAATTAAACATCACATGTGTGGTCACAGGCCAGTCACTGCAGGCACATTTTTTGTTTGTTTGTTTCCAGTGTCCAGCCCCTGGAACAGGGTGAGGGTTTGACTAGGGAATGAATGAGTGAAAGTAAGAGCACACAGGGATCTCCTAACAATCACGCTCATGTTTACGTAATACAGGGTGATTTGCTGCACTAAGCGGAGTGACTAATAGACACTCAGGAAAGTCTCTTGATGCCTTGTATGCACTGGAAGATGGTCCCCAGACAACGGTGGTTCTTGTGCTTTGCTGAAGATGCAGACTTCGAGCTGGTGGCAGGGACTGCTCACCACCTACCCAGAGTCCCCTTGCTCCCCTACACCCTGTGTTTAAGCCCCACGTGGATGTCCAGGACTTCCCTCCTTGGTGCTGACACAGCTCTGTACTTTGGTCCGATGTAAGAAGCATCCTCACCTACCAACTGGGACGTGTCCTTACAATAAGCTGGCATCTGACTTCCTGGTCCTTCAAGGAGATTTGAACTCTGATCTTGGGTTACCTGTATCAAATATACCCTCGGTTTGGGAAAAAAAAACAAAAGCGTGGTCTGTTGTGACTTTTAAAATGTCTTTAGTACAGGTTGTATTAATGTGGGATTTAAAGAAGATGGGTGGATACTAAGTAGCAATCTTGAAGTAATAATTGCCTCAATTTATTTTTCAGGAACCAAAATTAGAGACAAATGTGTCCCCAGTCCCCTTTCTGGAAGCAAAGCCTCCTCAAACCAGCTATGTTTAATTTAGATAAAAAGCTGTTATCACTCTTAAGTCCTTGGGGTTTCTTGTGCACTTGCAGCTCCTGTTACTTTGATTCATTCCTCCTTGGAATTCATTCGGATCCTAGAGGTATCTCAGTTTCAAGGCTTGTTTCCATGTACTGTTTTTTTTTTTTTTGTATAACTACAACAAGGATTTGCAGGGCACCCGGGGAGGAGAGGCATGGTGTTGTGTGCTTGGGGTACAGAAAGGCATGAGGCGGGGCACCCAGGATCCAAGTCAGGGGAGGATGGACATGGCAGGGGACTCTGGCCCAACTCTCAGGCATGTGGTTAGCAGATTTCAGGCGCTATAGGGATATGGAAGAGGTGAGGTTGAGACTGTCTAGATGGACTTCATAGAGGAAATATGATCAAAAATAAGTCATGGAGGTTGAACAAGAGTGAAGGAGACAAACCCAGAAGGAAGGGAACACCAAGCAGGAGGAACGTCAGGAAAGAGTCACAGAGGCAACACGTGAGCAGAGAACAAAGGGTTTATCCTTCAAATCAGAATGTGTTTCAGATCAAGGGAGACACTGTAAGTCACAGGCTGGGACCATGGGTGTGAGTCAGAATGGCCCAGGCCCACTTTTTACATTTTTTTAATAAATTTATTTATTTTTGTCTGCGTTGGGTCTTCGTTGCCGCACGTGGGCTTTCTCTAGTTGCGGTGAGCGGGGGCTACTCTTCGTTGTGGTGCGCGGGCTTCCCATTGTACTGGCTTCTCTGGTGGGGGAGCACGGGCTCCAGGCTCATGGGCTTAAGTAGTTGTGGCACGTGGGCTCAGTAGTTGTGGCTCGTGGGCTCTAGAGCACAGGCTCAGTAGTTGTGGCACATGGGCTTAGTTGCTCCGCGGCATGTGGGATCTTCCCAGACCAGGGCTCGAACCCGGGTTTCTCAAACCAGGGCTCTTCACATGGCCTCCGCTTATGGGTGTCTGAGTCTCAGATCTCCTCTGCCTTTCTCTTATAAGGACACCTGTCTCTTATACCTCCCACCTCCCCCAAATCCCCTGCATTAGCAGGCGGATTCTTAACCACTGTGCCACCTGGCCACTGTGTGTGGAGGAGCCCACCGCAACCTGGCATAACACATATGGCGCACAGAGCTGTCTGGTCCCAGCATTTCGTCCCTGGCTTTTCACGCAGGTCAGGTCAGGTCTGTGCACCCTAGGGTAGGACCGCACCCTTTCTTGGTGCTAGGCTCCCCTGCATCTGCCCGCAAGCTGGGTCTGGACCGCCCCACCGGGATGCAGATTCTCCTACGTGGGTGAGGGCAAAAGCAAGTTCTCGTTTTTAACTACTCACCCTCTTTTACATCCATCTAGTGCCTGTTGCTCTCTGCATTGCACTAATTCCCATGAGATTTTAATAAAACTACTTGAGCATCCATTTACTCACGATTCTTTTGAATAAGAGATTCATCTAATATTTGGAGTAACAGTGACTGTGTGGGTGGAGGTGGAGCAGGGGACCTTGTGGCAAGAGCATCGGTACCGAGAACCCTGGAATCTAGTCCCACTCGCAGTCTGGAGGGGGCAGCTCTCCGATGCTTTTAGAGATCCTTCTGTTCACCGTCCAATTTATTTCTCGTTCTGTGGTGACGACAGCATTGCTGGGCCATCAGGGGACTTAGTGGGAATGCCAGGTGGGATGGAGTGATAAACCACTCCTGTAAATCAATCTCTTGAAGGTTTAAGATTGCTTTTTCAGCTTAATCCCAAGGAATTTCAGGTCAAAGCTCCCTTTAATGTGAACTAGAACAGGGTCCAGGTGCCTCAGGTCCAGGGCATACGTTTCTTATCAACTTTACTGATATAAAATATGGTGGCACAGAATTAGCAAACAGTAATGCACTACAGTTTCCTTTATTGTAAATTCCATGCAGCCAGTTGATGCTCATGGAAGGCTTTCACTGGTTTTTGCTGGTCTTGTATGGGGAGCCAACCTGCAGCTGCAGCTGATGAATGCGTGTAGCTCCAGGGGGAATGTTGGCTGATAGTTTCGTTTGTGTTAATGAGTAATGCATAGGATAAAAGTGAGACAACTCTAAGACCACTGGCCAATGACTCAAGTGATCCCTTTCTGAAGTGGATGACCATTTTCAGGTACTGGTGGGATCTTTCTTTGTCTTCTATGCTGTACAACACACAGCCGCTAGTAGCACACATACTTTTTTATTCCTCCACACCGTGGGCTGTCTCTCGTCACTTTACCTCTAGACAGTCCACAAAACAACAAACCAAGCCCTGATCTGTGGCATTTGTCAATTTCCATGACGTGACTATTCCCACCATGGCAGATTTCAAGCTACAAATAGGAAGGACTCCCTTGAACGTGGGGTTTGGAAGCAATGTTTAGCCCGCATCATTAGAGGGCGTTTCCACCGCACAGGAAAAGCAGATGTAAATAAGAGATCAGAAGTGAAAATCACAGAGAGATATAGTGAAGCAATTACCAGGTGCTGAGTTTTAAGTATATATTGCCCTTATTTTAATTTATTCGATAGTAAATTTACATAGTATAATTCTTAATAATGCCTATTGTATTAGCTTCCTAGAGCTGCCTAAACAAATGACTATAAACCGGGAGGCTTAGAACAACAGACTTTGATTCGCTCATAGCTCTGGAGACCGGAAGTCTGAAATCAGGGTGTGGGCGGGGCCACGCCCCCTCTGCCGGGAGGAATCCTGCCTTTTGTTCCTTCCAGCTTCTGGAGCTCCAGATGGTTTTGGCCGCAGCTGATCGCTCCATCTCTGTCTTCATCTTCACATGGCCTCCGCTTCTGGGTGTCTGAGTCTCAGGTCTCCTCTGCCTTTCTCTTATAAGGACACCTGTCTCTTATACCTCCTACCTCCCCCAAATCCAGCATGACCTCATCTCAGGAAGCCTTAACTTAATTATATCTGCCATGACCCCTTTTCTAAACAAGCAAACTCACATGAACAGGTTCTGAGGGGTCACAGTTCAACCCGCTTCACCAAAATTTAAGTAACCATCTCATAACACACCTGAAAAGTTAACAATCTTCTCTTGCACGCTAGTGTGAGCCAGCCTGGCACACTCCCGGGAAGGATGCCCCTTTCCATCACACTTTCAGAGGAAATAACACAAAGCCATTTCTCCATTTATTTGATCAGATAGTTACTTGACCCCCCCACCGGGTTCCCACCAGGTGCAGGGTGTGGCAGGGGAGAAGACTGGAGGCCCATCACCCTCAGTTCCTGCTCCATGATGGCCCTGCAGGATCTGGCGGGAACAGGTGGTGGCCACTGTCCTCCAGGCAGGAGGTAGACGGAGCAAGTGGGCTCAAAGGACTCCCCCACCCGGAACACATGGGTCAGAGCCCAGAAGACAGGCAGGGGCCCCGGAAGGAGGCTCGTTCCACCTAACAGCTGCATCTGGCTGCATCTCTGGAGAATCGCTGCGCTTTGATCTTGAAGCTGGGCGAGCTGGCGACAGATCCAAAGGGCAGCACTCGGAGGAAAGTTGGACTGTGTGGCCCAGACCTCCCTGCAGCCATCCTTTAGGACAGCTGCTGAATGGGGCGCCATCCGAGCACCGGGCAGCCTGGCTCCCCAAATGCTCCCTGTGCTGGCGGTGATGGGCTCCAGCGCCTGAGTCATTGCTGTCGAGAAACTGTGGGAAAATCAGGGAAATTGTCCAACCTGGTGACATGTTTCCTTAACAGGGAAATCAGTGACAACAATGTTCCTACCAGAGGAAAGCAGGTAGGGAGCCGGAGGGGACATGGCCCCGCGTGGCGGGGAGTTTCTGCTGCAGGACAGTCCTGGATGCAGGTGAGGGCTGACCCTGCACCTTGCTTTCCTCTCCCGTCAGCTTCCGTAGCACTAAGTCCATCCAGGGAGCACCCACAGATTAAATGAGGGGATGGGTGTGAAGGAATATCCTGAGTATGACACACCCTGAAAGGTCAGGGTGATTGAATTTGCTGGACACCAGAAATGACAGGACCAGTTTTGTTAGAGCTGGCCCTGGCCTGGGTCAGAAGCTCCAAAGTCTTGCGTCCCGGCTGGTGGCTGGGTGCTCCCGGAAAGCTCTGCTCTGTGTCCCTCATCCTACCAGCTGGCCCAGCCCTTCCCATGGCACTGACAGGATTCCAAGAGAGAGCAGAAAGCATGGGTGCCCTCTCCCAGACTCTGCTTACACCACGTTAGCTGATGTCCGCTGGGTGTGGGCGTCACGTGGGCGGTCTCAGGGTCAGAGTGGGAGACGCTGAGGAAGTCACCGCTGGGGTCACGGAGGCAGGACACCCCCCATGGGGCCATCGGTGTAACCCAGCTTCCTCCCCACACAGGAGGGGTGGTGGTAACACCTTATTCACAAGGTTGTTGTTGAAGATGAAATAAGCGAACACACGCCGCATCTGAGTAAGCACCACTCACTTTCCAACACCAAGGAGGGGCTAGAGCCAAGGTCCTCCGTTTCCAAATTTTCTGCCCTTTCCACCAAGAAAAACCCATTTCTGTAAAAAACGCATTGCTTGATCCCAAAAACCCATGAATGCTCTGCCCTGAGCCCACAGCCCCCCACACCTGGTGCCCTTCCATCCAGGATGTGGGATGCCCGGCTAAGCTCAGGTTGCGTCCAACACTCAGAGCGACTGAAACAGCAGTTCCTCAACACGAACATCCATTTCCTTCTCACAGCTGGTTTCGGATAGAGAGTCACTGAGTCTCATCCTGTTGTCTCTCATTATTTGATGGGTGAAATCACCCTTGATTTGAAGCGCTAAGGACGTTCTCGCCCAATTCCCAGGTACTTGGTTATCATTGACCGAACAAAGTGAGGTCAGTTTTCAATGGGATTCCTTGGCAGTTTGAGTTTGTCTGGTTGTCTCGTGTGTGTGTGTGTCTGTGTGTGTGTGACTTCTAAAGGAATTGACAATTTCTCACTAGATCATCTCCCCAAAAGCCATCATCTAATAAACACTCGTTAAGGACCTGCTACGTGCAAGCTGGGGTTTGAGGAGCTGATGGGGCCTGGGCCCTGCCCCCACCCCTGACCTCACAGCGTGTACGTGCCATGTGGGGAAAGTGTGCCTGTGATCGCCACTTTGCCTTAGAATGGCAGCCCAGTTAAGTGGAATTTAGGGTGAACTCAGGACCAGGCTTTCCAAAGACCTCTCTCTCTCCACTACATAGAGCTGTTGGATTGAGATCAGCAAAGGCAGGTTCGATGAGGCTAACGGGTTCATTTGCAGAGGGCTTTCCATGCTGGGCCACCAAGCGTAGATCGCGTGTCATGGGAGAGGGAGCCTTGTTTGGGGGGAGGGTGTTGAGTTGCAGGAGGTCTGACCCTTGCTCTTGGGTGGTTCACTTGGAAGTCTTCTAGAAAGAGGGGGATGGCCACAGTGGTCCATCAGGAGCGCGTCTTGCCTGTAGGGCTGAAGGCACAAGTCTGATTTAATTTTAGCGCCTCTGGCCAATGTGACTCTTACTGTGGGTTGACAGCACTGGCTGAGAAATTGGCCTGGATCTCACCAAGGCCAGTCCCGGTCCAAGTCATGTGTCTCCTGCTAGAATCCAAGGAGCAGTCCTCACCGAGCACAGAGCTTCTCGGGCTGTCTCAGTCCCCCACCTGAGATCCTCTGTCCACAAGGTAAAGTGTCAATAAACAGGTGATAAATGTAAAGCAAGTCCCAGAGCCTTGATAACAAGGCTTTGTAATCTAACAAAGTTTTAATCTCACGTCTCTGAAAGACGTAATCTCTGTCTTAGGAGCTGCTAGATATTTTTGCCATGATTTATCTTTTGATTTTCTTAAAGAAATTGCTCTCAAATGTGTTCGTGCTTCAGAAAAGCCACAGACACAAAAATACCATCTTTATTATAACACATCATTTTATTTCCTACCACATGACAGAGAGTCAAGGCAGAAATTTTTATTGTCCAGTTATTTTTACATTCAAATAAATTGCAGATCAGCCTGTCAGGACAGTGTGTCCTGTCCTAAGTATTTAGCTCATTCTTATAGGGAACATTGAGCCAGATGTGCTTGGGAACACTTGGAAACATGCCTCTCACTTGGCCTCAGGACAACACCTGGTAGTTTTCCATTCTGCCATCTTCTTGGACCAGGTCAGATTCAGGACCAGGAAGCTGGTAGCCAAGGCTGGATGCAAAGACTTTGAGTCAGTCCTTGGGATGCTGGGAAGGGACCCAAACCAGAGAGCTGCCCTCGGCTCTCCCCTCCTCCTCCTCTTCTAGCTCAAGTTTCTCCCCATGATGGACGTGGATATCCAAGGTCAGGGTGCCCCAGGAGCTCCCAGGATGAGCCTGGGTGGCAGCAGTCAGCCAGGACACCCTGGAGAGCCTGAAGATTTGCTGTGTCTTGCAGATGTTGAGAAATGACTTAGAAAGAGAAAGATGGGAGAGGGCAGGGGGTACTCTGAGTAGGGGAGCCTGGGGAGATAAAGACATGGAGGGCTGCATGGAAGGAAAGCCAGCACCAGAGTCAGATGGTACAAGGGGAGCAGATTGAGGCTGTGTCATAATAATGGGAGCATCTACCTTGGGCCTCATGCGGCTCAAATCACACTGTCCGAGTCGCTGATCCCTGGCACCATGATGTGGGGAGGCTGCTGTCCCGTTTACTGAGGCACAGGGCCACTCTGCAGTGCACCCAGACACAGTGCCCAGCTACTAGCAGAGCCAAGATTGGAGCCCAAGTGGTTCGGCTCTGGAGTCGAGTACTTTCCTACAGTTGTCTGCCAGCAGGGGGTTCAGTGGGAAAGCAGCTGGGACAGTACTGGGGCACTTAGCAGCTCTCAGACCAGCTCCCCACCACTCTGTCTTCCCGTATGGCCCCATCTTGACTGGTGGGGCCACCACCAACTCAGGCCTGGAAACTACTCTGGGGTCTTCTCCTCCCTAACTGGGCCCCTCCTTCCCAGTGCAATGACCACCAAGTTCTGCTACGTGTATCCGAAGTCCACCTCAGCCCTTCCAGCCCCACTGCCCAGATCCTGACTTCGTTGTCAGAGGGCTTTTGTGAGGATAACACAAATCAGTTCACGAGCAGAGCCTGGCATAGGGCACGCTCTCACTCGACGTGCGGTGTCAGGGTAGATATGCCATGGGTCTACCTTGCCCTTTCATTTCCTCCTGCCCCACCACTGACCTGTATTCCCAGCTTCTCTTGTGATTAGTGGACTGCATGATTGAGTGCTGACCAGTTTTTAGGACTGACCCCCAAAACATTCTTGTGATCTGCGCTCCTTCCCTTTTCCCCTTTTTGCCAGCCAGATGAAAAGAATCCAGCAGAGAACACTGAGGCCCTAGAATGCTGCTGTCTCAAGAAGAAAGGACCCTGGACCCACCAGTCTCTGCATGGAGACCCTCCAGCCATCCCCACCAACGCACCATGGACCAGGGCATGATACACCACCTGTGCTATGACACAGCATCACTAGAAGTACACATGACACTAGTAGCATCATTATCATCATCTTTTTTACAATTTTAAAGGTAAACATTTATTTATTTCATTAGAAAAAATAATGCATTAAAATGAAATACATACATATTTGTGAAAACTTTGGATTTTTCATTGAGGTGCTCTGGGATAATGGGTTAGTGCATTGAGGAAAAAATGAGAGTTATGATTTTACTTCTCTATAAACACCCAAATTAATTCTGGTTATGTTAGAATTAATGATAAATATGAAAATCTACAATAGCACCTTTGTCAAAAGCCAGTTGACAAAATACATGTGGGTCTATGCCTGGTCTCTATTCTGTTCCACTGGTCTATGCGTCTCTACTCGAGACTGTATCACATTATCTTGATTCCTGTAGCTTTATATTAAATTTTGAAATAAGCTAGTGTAAATCCTCCAAATGTGTTCTTTTTCAAAATTTCACTGGCTATAGTAGACCTTTACATTTCTCCATATATTTTGGCTTCAACCTGTCCATTTCTGTTAAAAAAAAGTTCTCGAGATGTTGATTGGGATTACTTTCAATTTATAGACCAATTAGAGGGAGTTTTCATTTCAACAATGTTTGCTGATTTTTCTAGATATATTATCATTAGGGCTTTTAATTTAATTTAGTTTTCATCAGGTAAACTCTGTATGATCTGATTCAGTTGACATTTATAGTTTTGTGACCCTCCATCGGGCCTGATTTGGTGAATGTGTCACGTACACTTGAATAGAAAGTGTGTTTTGTAGTTGTTGGGTGTAAGTTCTACAAATATCATCTAGGTCAGGGGGATTAACTGTGCTGTTCAGATCCTCTTTGTCTTCACTGTGCCTTGAGTCTTATTCTTCTATCAATTGCTGAGAGAGGGTGTTAGTTTCCAACTATTGTTATGGAGTTGTCCTTTTCTCTCTTTCATTCTCTCAATTTTTGCCTCATTTATTTTGAAACTCTGTCATTAGATGCATGCACATCCGATTTTGGTTTGTGTTTTGTAACGTCTTAATGAATTTTTCCAATTTTCACTATGAAATGACCCTCTTCATCTCTATAACGCCCCTCTCTTTGAAGTCTGCCCTGCCTGATATTAAATGGCCACACAAGTGTCTTTTGCTTATTGCTTGCATGTCGTGTCTTTTTCTATCCTTTTACTTTCATCCTAACTGTGTATTTTCATTTAGAACATCCCTCTTGTAGACAGCCTATGCATATCTTAACGATTTTTATAGAGTCTGACAGACTTTGATTTATGATTGGAGTGTTTGATCCATTTACATTTAATGTGACTGTAGATGTGTCTGGGTTGTGTGCACCATCTTGCTATTTGTTTTCTACCTCCCCCTGCTCTTTGCTTCTTGGTTCTCTATTTCCTGTTTTCTTTGCTTTAGTCAAGTTTTTTTTGTGTGTGTATTCTATACTATGCCCTAAATTCGCTTTTTATCATAACTCTTTTTTTCTCTCTCACTGCTTTCTCTAGAGATTGCAATACTCATCTTTAATTTATCATAGTTTATCTGAATTAAAATTATTCAGGAGCCTTCTATTCAGCCTGCTTATCTATTGTGTTCTTGTTGTTGTATATATTACTTGCATATATGGTATAAACATCAAAACACATCATTATGTGTTTGCTTTAAATGCTCATTTCTTTAAAGGATTTATGAGAATAAAAGAAACAGTTTTTTTATATCCATCCAGTTAAATTTGGATATTACTCTGTGTTTCCCTTTTTGTCCAGCATTGAACATGTCCAAGTTCTGCCAATGTCTTAAAACAGTTGGCTTTATAATTATCTAGATATTTATCTTTACAATTGGTCTAAAGTTCATAATAAATTTATTGATGAGAAGATTAGTCCAGCATCAGGTCCTTCACCATTATCAGAAGCCAAAAGTCATATAATCTATTCCAGTATGAATCACCTTAAAGTGTCTATACAGTTTTATGGGAGTCATTTAACTGCCACAATATTTACATTTCTGCTTCTGAAGGGCACATGTGCTAGCTGGAACAATAGAGTTACAGCCTTTTTTTATAACAACTTTATTGAGGTATAATTCGCATGACAAAAAGATCACTCCTTTAAAATCCACAATTCAGTGGATTTTAGTATAGTCCCAGAGTTGTGTTACCATCACCACTATATTCTCTAGAGCATTTTCATCACCTCCAAAAGAACTTTGTACTCATTAGCCATCCCTCAGCCTTTTCTCCTGACACCAGCCCCTGACGACCCCCATGCCTACTCACTGTGCAGACTTGCATATTCTGGACATTTCATATAAATGGAGTTATATAAAGTATGGCCTTTTGTGACTGTCTTCTTTACTTAGTATAATGTGCTCAAGATTCATCCATGTTGTAGCAAGTATCACTGCTTCATTCCTTGTCATGGCCAAATGCTATTCCATTGTGTGGACAGAATGCAGCCGATCCAGGGAGCATCAGCAAACCCACGTACGTGATCACCTGCTCTGGCAGCTCCTCCAGCCCAGCTTTTAGGTGTAATAAAGCTGTCATTTCCGTTCCAGCCAACTGAATCCTGAACCTCTCTCTAACTTGAGTCCCAACAAGGGTGGAGATAATAGGGTGTATTTGATAGGACTCTTCTCCTCGACATGCAGTCCTGATGGTAACATGATAGCATCAGTCAAATCTGAAAGGTGAGTTCTTGAGTTTACATTGTACTATTTACAGTAATTTTCTATATGATGGAAACTTTTTTTTACCAAAATTATTTTAGCAGACTTGACTGTGAAAAGGAAATATTACAAACACATTAAAAAATATCCCATTTAATTCTGTTAATACAATTTAAAAATTCAGCTTGTGGATTTATAGCTCCGTGAAGGGTGAGAAAGGTAAAGAAATACACGAGACTAGACATGGCAAATTTATTCTGCAGAATAATGCTGGTTTCCTTCCACTGGAAAATCAAAGCTAAGGTCACATTGACATGCTTGGAGCCTGGGTGGTACGCGTCCATTATCAAGGGGGGTGTCGCAGAACGGAGATAATTTGGTGCTGAGATCCACACAGACTAGAAAGGAAAATATATTGATTTGTAGAACTGTCAATATTTTCTCCCTATAAAGGAAGAGGAATTGAGCCGGTGGTAAATAAATCCTCACACTTCTCAAACAAGCCACTGAAAGATGGGTCCTCTGAGTGTGATGTAGCAGTCCAGGGGAGGAGAAGCAGAGCAGGGCAGCCATGCTTCTGCTGGACCCAGAGAAGGGTCGAACCTGGCGCGGACATCACTGTGTTGGGACCACGTGACCTGCGAGTGCCCCTGGATGGAGTTCTGAGCTTGTCCCTTGGCCAAGAGCAAATGGGCACGAAAATCCCAAAAGGGCAGAGGAAGGACTGGGCTGGGTGAGCCAGCTCCTTCCCGCTGTGACCACTGGTACTCAGCTCTAAGCCGTGACGCCCCCTGACCCATCCCTGTGGGGAGGCTATGACCTGAGTCGTCATGTCTGATGGCCCAAAGTCCATATGCTCCTAAGAACATTCTATCTTTGGGCCAAGAGTGGAAGAACTGAAGTGTGAGCAAACCAGGGCACCTCTGTCTCTTCATACCTCCCAACACAACAAATTAGCAGGTCTCTTTTCTCTCCTTTTTATTCCACAGTGGAGTTCACTTTCTTCTTATTGTCAGAATTAATTCATTTTAGGGGGAAAAGGCATTACTGGTGCCCTAACACTAAAAATGTATAAATGCAGTTTACAGAATTTCATTCTAAGACTTTCTTTTTTCATTTTAATTTATTTTTGTATATGGTGTGAAGTGAGAGCTCAGCTTTATTTTCTTCTATCTGGATGATAAACCATCATTTTTACACTGACTTAAAGGACTTTCTTGGTTTTATATTAAATTCCTCAAAGTATTGTGTTCTATTTCTGAATCTCCTTCTAGTCCTCTCACCTCTCTCTGTGTCTATTTTTAGGCCATTTCAGATTTTTAGTAATGACAATGGTTTTGTAGCAGCCATCTGTTATGTGGAGGGCTTTTTCATTATTTTTTCTCATATAATCTCTTAGCTAACTGTGGACATTTATTATGCCATGAGATCTTCATAATTATTGTATTCTATTTTTTTAAGAGAGGTTGAAATATGTACCTGTTTATTCTTGTTATCATTCATTCACCAATGTTTATGGGTCTCTCATTGGTTGCGGACCAGCTTGAGATTCTGGGGTTCAGTTTGGGAGGAGACAGACAGTCCTGGTGGAGCTCACATCACAGTTGGAAAGAAAAAGGACCAGGGCAATGAGTACAATGTGCATCACATTAAAAATCTGAGAGCAATAAAGCGGGGAAGAAGCCATGAAGGGATAAGTTTGTCCTCCATCCTGGGCCCTAAAGATGGTCCTAAACTCCAGAAAGGAGGGGCCTCATAAAGGGCCACAGGGCCCACTCAGCCCACCCAGGCCTGGCGATCACAAATTAGGGTGAGCAGTTGTGTTAGTTCACCAGGGCTGCCAAAGCAAAGTGCAATGAGTGGGTGGCTTAGAACAACAAAAATGTCTTGTTCCACAGTTCTGGGCACTAGAAGTCTAAAATCAAGGTGTTGGGACTTCCCTGGTGGCACAGTGGTTAAGAATCCGCCTACCAATGCAGGGGACACGGGTTCGATCCCTGGTCTGGGAAGATCCCACATGCCACGGAGCAACAAAGCCCGTGTGCCACAACTACTGAGCCTGCGCTCTAGAGCCTGCAAGACACAACTACTGAGCCCATGTGCCACAACTACTGAAGCCCACCGCCTAGAGCCCCGTGCTCCGCAACAATAGAAGCCACTGCAATGAGAAGTCAGTGCACCTCAACAAAGAGTAGCCCCCCGTCGCCACAATTAGAGAAAACCTGCACAGCAATGAAGACCCAAAACAGCCAAAAACAACAACAACGAAAAAACAAAATCAAGGTGTCAGGAGGACCCTGCGACCTCTGAAACCTGTAGGGGAAGGATCTTTCCTGCCTCTTCCTAGCTTCCAGTGCTGTTGACAATCGCAGGTGTGTTTTGGCTCACACATGCATCCCTGCAACCCTCCATCCTCACCGTCATGCCCCGTGTGTGTCTGTCTGTGTCCGAATTTCCCCCTTTTATCAGGACACAGTCCTATTGGATTAGGGTTCACCCTGATGAGCTCATTGTAATTTGGTTTCCTCTGTAAAGACACTGTTTCCAAATGTGGCACATTGAGCAGTGTTTGGGGTTAGGACTTCAACATACATTTTTGGGACAGAAAATTCAACCCCCAACAGTAGGGTATTGTATGGCATGCAGAATTCATCTGCTTTTCGAATATAGAGTCCTGCCAGTGCAAAATGACAGGAAGGTCCCCTCCTCACCCCTTGGAGGTCTGCATATCCCAGGGTATCTTGTTCCATCTCAAGATCAGTGCCAGGGCCTGGAGAGGCCACACCTGCAGACTCCAGACACTTCCCACTGTGTCCACGTAACAATGCCCAAGACCTGCTGTCCACTCACATCTCCATATTCAGTAAAGTTATTTTCCTCTTCTACCTTCTTTGGATTTATCTTGTTCTTTTCCTCGTTTTTTTCAGGAGGACATTGCAGTCAGTAATTTTAACATTTTTCCCTTGTCAAAAATGTTCACGTGAAGGTATAAATTTCCTCCCTAGTCCTGCTGTAACAGCACCACACAGGTTGTGATAAGTAGCACATTCATGACTTTTTAGCTTCGAATATGTTCTCTTTTCCATTCGTATATCTCCCTTCACCCACAAATCATTTAGAAATGCATTTTTATCAAACTGTCGTCAGACCAGATGATCTGTATGATATTGATCTTCTAGTAGTTTTGAGACTTCCCAGTGATTGGGAACGTGGTTGAGATTTGTAACTTCCATGGCTCCTGAAGAAGATGACTTTTACTCGACTGTAAAAGGATTGAGCAGGTGTGGCTCAATCCTTTACTTTGATTGGCACCCTCATTACGCCCTTCCCAGATTCTGTGTCGGGGTTGGCGGACTCTTCCTGTAAAGGGCAAACAGAAATATTTCCAGCTTCCTGTCCATGTGGTCTCTGTCATGGCTACTTCACTTTTTCATTGTAGGTTCAAAGCAGTCGTGGGCAACCATATGTAAATGAGGGCAGCCGTGCTCCAATAAAACTTTATTTAGAACAACAGGCTTCTTCTGTGTCCTTAGGAATGGTCAGTCTGCTTGATGTGTTACCTAGCTAGTGGTACATTCAAATCAACCACGATGGGGTGTGTGTGTGTTTCAGAATTTCCTGTAACTCCACGCAGATCTCCTGTAACTATTTCAAGGCTATATTATGAAGTGCATAGTGATTCAGGTTTATTGTTTTATTCTCCTGTATTGGTCCTTCAATCATTGTCAAGCAGCCTTCTTTATTCATAATAATGGTTTTAGCCTTAAGGTTTGTTTTATATGATATCAATATAGTTACTCTAGCTCATTCTGGGATTTATTTTTCATTTTTATGTTTGGCCTGGAGTGGTTTATTTCTGTGTCCACACTGTAGACTTTTTAGTGTCTCAGGTGCATTTCAGGCACTTGTGAACAGCATATGTGGATGCCTGCTTTGGGGTGTGTTTTTTTACTTAAGACTTTATATTGTGAGTTCAACCCTTTTGCAGGAATTTAAATGATTGAACTGTTGGAATTCATGTCTATCTTTCTAGTCTATGCTTTCTGTTTGCCATGGTTTTCTTTAGTTTCTTAATTTTATCTTCTCTTTTCTCTGTGTTGGTTTTATTGAATTGTCTCATTTCCTTCCTTTTTGTTTACAGTTTAAAAGTTATACAGGGACTTCCCTGCTGGTCCACTGATTAAGACTTTGCCTTCCAGTGCAGGGGGTGTGGGTTCAATCCCTGTTTGGGGAGCTAGGATCCCACGTGCCACACAGCCAAGGAACCAAAGCATAAAACAGAAGCAATGCTGTAACAAATTCAATAAAGACTTTGAAAATTGTCCACATCAAAACAAAGAAATTAAAAACAATAAAAGTTATATATTTTATTTTTTAAAAAATGCAATGGTTATTCTTAACATTATACCGCTCTCGGGCTTAGTAAAGTCCAAAGTTAAGCAGCATCTCTTCCCTCCTCCAAAAGTACAGGGATGTTAGACAACGTTGGCCATGACCCCACACCACTACTTTCACCTTTGCTGAAAGATGAGCCATCTGTTGGGACGAGGTCACACCCCTGCTTCCACTCCAGCCGCATCCCCTCCTTCACGTAATTCGCCCTCTCAGGCCACTGCTGACTCATCTTTGCAAAGGGGACCGATCAAGCCAGATCAAAGAGGTAGTTGCTTTTACACAAAGGTTACAGTCTCCAGTAGAAACAGGTACCAGGAGCTCCCACGAGTGCACAGCCCCTTCCCCTGGTTCTTTCTGGGAGTGAGGCCGGGCCAGATGAGGGTGGGTCCAGCCCCACCCTGAGCATTGGCAGAGCCCCACAGTCCACAGGCCGCGGGCATGATGACACAGCACCACACGGCATCCCTTCTCTCCCAAGGAAGTTGTGGGAGATGAAACATCTCCCCAGGTTGCCTTCCTGAAGTCCTAACAAGCTGACATAGATGTGCAGGTTCCTGGTGCTCTGTCACCATTTGCTGAAATCTTGGCTGGCCTTTGAATTTGCCCTCAGGCACCCACCCATGCACAGCCTTGGGAGCAGGTGGGCAGAGGGGAGGCCTGTTTGCTCTCAGGCCCGGCAACCTCTACACTCCACTCCCATAATTAGATGTGAAAGGAAACGGTGGTATGACATTTTCTCCATTTGAACCCCATCAGAGAGAGAGGGCGAGCCAGTAACTTTGATGTGGGGGAAGAAACACAGTGTAGAAATGCAAATCCAGGAAGTGTGTGATATTTAATGGGAGATGCATTTCCCTCCATCTGCTTGGCATCCTGGGTCACAGAAGGATGCCTGTGGTGAGGGGAGCACTGTACTGCACTGGCTTCGTCCCACATGCCCTCCCTCGGCTCCCTGCCGGGCCTGAATCTCCGTCCCCTGCGGAGCATCACTTGTCCCAGCCAGGCAACCCCTGCTAACCTCCTGCACACTTATCCCACATCCCCTTATAATAATAATCTCCCCTCTTTCTACTTTACTCCACGCTCAGCAAAGTGCCCTTCCAACCACAGCTCCCTCAGGAAACGAGGACAGGGTTTCCCCTGCCTTCCTCCCAGTTGAGGGTTTGTGGCATATTCAGAAATTGACCCCGATTCTGTCCCCCACCCACCCTGTACCCACGCTGTGCGCCAGTCACTCTCCATGCTTCCCCTGGGGGCAGACCAAGCAGGTGGACACCTGCAGCGGCCAACAGGACTTCCTCTGTCATGGTCTCCAGACCTTGAAGGGTGCTTCCAACTGGGCCTGCGTGCCCTTGGTCCTCTGCTCTGTCACGAGAGCATCATGGGCTGCAGGCCCCCTGGAGGATGGGGAACATGTGGGGCAGAGCCCCCCAAAAGGCCAAACCAGGACCGGATGACTCAGACCTGTGGGAAATCGTTTGTGTGTGCTGTTCTCTGCCACAGGGTTTGGGGGGCTCTGTTACAGGATTTGAATTGTCCCCCTGGCAGGTCTCAGAATGGGTGTGGCATTTTTCTGTTTCCAAGTCTTGCCTTTCTACTTTCTTGCCTCTGCTCAGGGAATGCGACCTCATTTAAATGTCAGAGTCACACACAGAGGGGAAAGGTGACCCAGGGAGGACCCGACATGCAGGATGAGTGGTATCTGTCATGTTCTGGCTTTCCCGGAGTCTGCACCCTGTTTCCTTTTTGTATGGGGAGGTGTTCAAATTCAAGAGTCAGGAGATGGAGCTGGGGATAGGGGAGGTTGGGAGAGCTCCTGGTTAGCTCCTGGTTAGGAGTGGGTGTTGAGCAGTGGTTGACGGCTCACATGTAATCGGGCACCACCTTGGAAAGTCTTGGGTCGCATCTACTACAGCTGCACACACATTCCAATCACCTGGCGGCCTCCCTCTTGTGCATACACTCACCAGAAATGTATCCATGTCTCCACCATGAAACACGGACCCACATGTTCTTAGCAGAGCTCTTGACAATTATAAAACCTGGAAACCACTCACACGCTCATCCTCAGTAGACACGATGTAGTCGTACAATGGGGTACAGCACAGCAGTGAGAATCAACAACCTACAGCCAGGCCCCAAGGGCAACAACACAGACAGATCTGCACGGGTAGCCCTGAGGGAAGCCAGCCAGACTAACAAAGTATGTCCTGCATCCTCACACTGTATAAAACCCAGAAACAGGGCATGTGCTGAGTCAGAAGTCAGGACGATGGATGCCCTTGTAGGGGCAGCTCCTGGAAGGGCCGAAGGGTCGCTTCTCAGATGTTGTCAATTTTCTGTTTCTTTGATCTGCATGTTGTTGACCTGGGTGGTCTGTTTACGAAAATTCTTAGAGGGGGTCCCTTACACTGTGTGCACTTTTTTTGTGTAGATGTTATACAGCAATTTGAAGTTAAAAAAAGAGAGGTGCCAAGTTTGGAGTCAGAGAGCTGGGGTTCAAAAGCCATCGCCACCACTACCTTCTTTCCTGGCAAGACCAAGCAAGTCAGCTCTATGTGAACCCCTGGACCAATAGCCCACAGGGTGTCTGGGGGAGTAAAGGAGACAGAGAACAGAGCGGTTTCTGGCAGGTGTGTGGGGCCCGCAAACCGCTGTGGGCTGTTTTCATTGTTGTTATTGTTTGTGTAATTTAAAGGAAGCACATCTGGAAAACCAACCCTCAAAGTAGGCTTGAAATGTGGAAACAAGTCAGTAACGTAAAATAACCTTCTAAGTGTTCAGAGAGCCCTAGATCATGCACGATGGCAGAAGGGGTTGATTCAGGACTACCTGCCACTCTTGGGAGGAGACCAGAGCCCCCATGGCCTTGGGAGGCTGGTATAACCACACAGGCATCTCTTTTTTTTTTTTTTTTTTTTGCGGTACGCGGGCCTGTCACTGTTGGGGCCTCTCCCGTTGCGGAGCACAGGCTCCAGACGCGCAGGCTCAGCGGCCATGGCTCATGGGCCCAGCCGCTCCGCGGCATGTGGGGTCTTCCCGGACCGGGGCACGAACCCGTGTCCCCTGCGTCGGCAGGCGGACTCTCAACCACTGCGCCACCAGGGAAGCCCCACATGCATCTCTTGTGATGCCACAACGCTGGGCCTTGGAGTCCTGGCATCGGCCATGAGTGAGGCAGGCCCGGGAAGAACTATAACAATAAAGTTTCCAAATCACAGAATCTCTCTTTCCCGAAGTTGCTTAATCTAAGAAGAGGCTGAACTTGGACCTGGCGGAAGGCATCTTTACGGCTGAGTTAGATGGCGCCGCTGTGCGCGGGGCCTGGGCGGCGGTTCTGCCATCCTTCAAGGGGTCCAGGCCGGGGCCCTGCCGATGACTCGGCGAGCGAAATCAAACGGGAGTGGGTGCCTTCAGAGAGAGGCGTCTATTATGGCCCCCACGCTACAAAGGGCAGGGGAGGCTGGGCACGTAAATTAGCCGTAAAGACCAAACCAAGCACTCAGCTTTTAATTTAGTCTCGTATTTATCTGGCTTTATGGCTGAACGCGGTGCTTTTTCAAGAATATGGTTATTTCTGCCATAACACTGCAACTGCAGGGATGAAATGTGGGCGTTTGAAGCCAGGATGCCGAGGAGGGGTGACGCAGAGCTGAGGCTGGATGCAGTCGGGCCCAGGTACGCTCCAGCCCCCCAGGATGAAGCCCAGGGCATCTAGAAAGAAATGCACCTTCTATTAAATCACCTTCCTGACCCAGGGTGGGAGGAAGGGGGTGATAACTGAGTGTGTTCCAGGTATAGCCCACTTTATGTATTATCTCATTTGATATTTTGAACAGCAAAAGATTGTTAGTACACGGATGTTGATTTCAGGTTTTTAGGTTTTAGCACTGTGGGGTTTTTTTTTTTTGGTGAGGAAAGAGTTAATTTAAAAAAACAGAAAACAAAAAAACAAAACAAAACAAAAAAAACAGAGCCCCAAATCCAGGAGAATATCTCTTAGACATGATCTTGCCAAAAAATAGCACCCAGGGTTCTTCTTGCTGTGAGAGGCATGGTCAGAGCTGCTGAGCTTCAAAGTGCTGTGACGTTTTCTAAAGACTCCGAGTCAGAGGATGGGTCTCCCTCCACCGCGGCTGCTTTGCTGACCCTCAGCTGATGTCTGTGTCTTCCTGCTTTGCACGCCTAGCAATTTATGCTCAATTTCTTACAGACGTTTGACTCACGTTGAGGTCTATGGAGCCTCATTCCTGGTGTCCCACCACCCGACCCCTTGACTGCCTGCCTCCTGCTTCCCCCAGTTCAGTTTGTGGAATCATCATGCATCTGTGCTCACAAATGGGAATTCAGAAACCCTGGGACCTGCTTTCTCATTCAGCTGCCTCGTCCTGCACATCCTACCTCCCGTCTTCTGGGCCGTGTCCTTCCCTCCTCCCCACTTCTAAGGCCATGTGAGTGCCGGCTCTGTCACCAGGAGTATCGCCAACGGTTGCCATCTGGTCTCTCTGCCTGATGCGCCTCCACGAAGACCAGGACGTCTGACCTCAGGGGTGCCCCGTGTGAGGTCCTGCACCTGCTCTGGCCATGGCTTCAGGTTCTTATCACTCCTCTGTGCGAAGTCAACTCTGCACCCTCCCAGCCTCAGGGTCCACCTGCCCACACTTTGTTGACCTGTTTATAATCCCAGGTTTCCCGGCATTCCCAGACCTCCATGCTTTCACACATGCTGTTTCTGTTCCATGAAATATCCTTTCCATGATGACTCCTTGAACACCTGGTTATCTGTCTGAACCTAAACCTAACCCTGACCCTGAGCCAGTGGACTCAGGTAATCCCTCCTCCCTCTCCAGTTTGTGTGATGGTTGTCAGGTTAGCCTCCAGAGATGGCCCCTGAGCTCCTACAGAGCAGCGATGTGCTTGCCTAGCTCTGTCTTCCTGACACTGAGCTCAGCTCTGCTCACCAGCCAACTAGTAAATGAATGAATGAATGAATGAGCAAGTAAGTTTGTTTTCCTTCAATGTGTGTTAACTTCATCTCTACCACCAACCAGACTCTGAGGTTCTTGGAAACCACTGTAGGTTTCCACGGGCACGCTAAGCCCATGGAATGGATGTGTTAAGGACCCTTGGTTTATTTTGCCACTGCTAAGACCCCCATTCACAGCATCTGGTGTTCACACATGCAACCAGGAATTGGGTTCTGATGGGTACTTCCAGTCCCCAGCCTCTAGAACCACGACTGGTCCATGATGGACCTGGAATTAATGAGAAATTAATAAATGAATGGACGGGTAAATACATAAGTGAAAGATTTCCTGGAAAGGCTGGGGTTCTTGGAGGAAGGGTGTGAATCTACAAAGTAAAGCAAATGAAACTAAACTTACACAACTACGTTCCTCTAATAATTAGTGATGTTGAGCATCTTTTCATGTGCCTCTTGGCCATTCGTATGTCTTCTTTGGAGAAATGTCTATTTAGGTCTTCTGCCCATTTTTTGATTGGGTTGTTTATTTTTTTTTTTGACACTGAGCTGCCTTACATATCACCTCACACAAATCAGAATGGCCATCATCAAAAAATCTACCAACAATAAATGCTGGAGAGGGTGTGAGAAAAGGGAGCCCTCCTACAGTATTGGTGGGAATGTAAATTGGTACAGCCACTGTGGAGAACAGTATGGAGGTTCCTTAAAAAACTACAAACAGAGCTACCATATGATCCTGCAGTCCCACTCCTGGGCATATATCCGGAGAAAACCATGGTTCAAAAGTATACATGCACCCCAATGTTCACTGCAGCACTCTTTACAATAGCCAAGCCATGGAAGCAACCTAAGCGTCCATTAACAGATGAATGAATAAAGAAGATATGATACATATATACAGTGGAATATTACTCAGCCATTAAAAAGAATGAAATAATGCCATTTGCAGCAACATGGATGGAACTGGAGATTATCATACTAAGTGAAGTAAGTCAAATATAATATGATATTGATTATATGTGAAATCTTAAAAAAATGATACAAATGAACTTATTTACAAAACAGAAACAGACTCACAGACTTAGAAAACAAACTTATGGTTACCAAAGGGGAAAGGTGGGGGGGGAGGGATAAATTGGGAGTTTGGGATTAACATATATACACTACTATATATAAAATAGACAACCAACAAGGACCTACTGTATAGCACAGGGAACTCTGCTCAATATTCTGTAATCACCTAAAAGGGAAAAGAATTTGAAAAAGAATAGATATATGTATAGCTGAATCACTTTGCTGTACACATGAAACTAACACAACATTGTAAATCAACTATAGTCTAATGTAAAATAAAAATTAAACTAAATAAACACACAACTACAGAAGGAAATGCTGTCATCAACTGTCAAGAGAAAGGATGGGGAAATAGATGGAGAGTATGACATCATCAATGAAGCAATGGAAGTGAAGTGCTTGGGGTTGTTCTGAAATAACGCACTAATGAAAGAGTTATTAAAAACAAAGAGAGAAAAGCAGAGATTAAGAATTTAGAACAACTGTCACATACAGTTGTGGTTGTCACACCCCTCCCTGAAGCAAGGAAGACATAAATTGACAAGAAACCTAATTCCCAGCACACAATGGTTGATGACTGTCCCAGAACTGAAGCCCATTGAGGAAGTGTCTTATCCTTATAGAGCACTAGGTGTGGACTTAAAACCAACACCCAGGTCTCCAGACACCCAGTCCCCTACACGATCTGATATATCAGTGGTTCCCAAATAGTGATCAGCTGACCCACTGGGCTGGACTCATCCAGGAGGGCTCTGAAGCATTTGATTCTCAACCCAGGTTCTGAGTCCGGAGATCTGTGATTGGGTCAGAATCCATCTGCTTCTAATGGTATCTCATCTCCCTCCTTCTCTGTCTATCTATCTATCTATCTATCTGTCTATCTATCGTCTATCTATCTGGCTATCTATCTATCTATTATCTATCTCTATATTATCTATTATCTACTTATCTATAAATCAGTCAATTGATCTCTATTTCATCTATCTATCTAATCTTTCTATTTAGATCTATCTATACATCTACCTATCTCTAACTCTATTATCTACCTATATCCATCTTATATATCTAATATTCATCCATCCACATATCTGTTTTTATGTCTGCCCATCTTTCCACTGGTCTCTCCCTCTTAAAAGGACAATGATTTTTAAAAATTTGTTGTAAAAATGACACAAGCTTACTATAAGAGCATCAAGTGACTCAGAGCTGACAGAAGAAAAAGTAAAGATTCCACAATCCTCAGAACCCAGAAATAACCACAGATAATATTTGGAGAAGGTTATTCTAGACTTATCTCTATGAATATATAAAGATGGAAGGATGCATTGATAGACTGGCAGGTAAATGCATAAGCCAGATGAAATGGGCTCATGAAATGAAAATGGCTCTGACCCATCAGTTTTTAATAAAAGACATATTTTACTTGGAGAAGAAGTGTGGAGTCAGGGTTAAGAGTACAGGCTTGGAATAAGGCAGACTGTGCTCAGGTCCTGATGCTACCACTTACCGCCAGATGAACAAGTAAGTCTTCCCAAGTTTCCTCCTCTGTAAAATGGAGATAATAATAGTATATTCCTCGTGGTTGTGGGAAGTGAAAGAATTACTATGAATATATGGAGGTGCTTCAAATAGTGCTGGGCATACAGTAAGCAGTATACATATTAGATATGAATTAATGGAAGGGAAGTTCAGTTAATGAAAATTTATAATTTCAAAAAAGATTTATTACAAATAACTCAATAGAGTCTGTCATACAGAGTGAAGTAAGTCAGAAAGAGAAAAACAAATACTGTATGCTAACACATATATACGGAATCTAAAAAGAAAAAACAAAAACAAACAAACAAACAAAAACTCATGAAGAACCTAGGGGCAAGACGGGAATAAAGACACAGACCTAGTAGAGAATGGACTTGAGGATACGGGGAGGGGGAAGGGTAAGCTGGGACGAAGTGAGAGAGTGGCATGGACATATATACATTACCAAACGTAAGGTAGATAGCTAGTGGGAAGCAGCCACATAGCACAGGGAGATCAGCTCGGTGCTCTGTGACCACCTAGAGGGGTGGGATAGGGAGGGTGGGAGGCAGGGAGATGCAAGAGGGAAGAGATATGGGAACATATGTATATGTATAACTGATTCACTTTGTTATAAAGCAGAGACTAACACACCATTGTAAAGCAATTATACTCCAATAAAGATGTTTAAAAAAAAAGATTTATTCATTAGAGTTAGTTTCAAAAATGTGTACGTATTTTAGTATAAAATGACTACTAAATGTGTTAGGATATTAGAGTTATTGTGTATTTTCTCACAGCTTAAATTGAGATATAATTGACATGCCATAAAAAGCATTCATTTAGAGTGTACAAATCAATGGTTTTACTATATCCACAAAGCAGCAGAGACTCCATCATCTAATTTTAGGACATTCCCGTCACCTCAGAGAGAACCCTGCACCTAGTAACTCCGTTTCATCCTCCGTTTCCTCCAGTCCCAGCTTTGATGACCACAAATGTATTTTCTGTCTCTACAGATTTGCTTATTCGGGACATTTCATATAAATGAAATCATACAAATATGTGGTCTTTTGTGGCTGGCTTCTTTGACGTAGGGTCATATTTTCAAGGTTCAGCCAACTTGTATCAGTGCTTCATTATTTGTATGGCCCAATAATATCCATTGTATGAATACACCACCTTTTGTTTAACCACTCATCAGTTGATGGAAGCTTGGGATAGTTTCACCTTTTGTCATTATGAATAATTCTGTTGTGAACATTTGTGTACACGTTTTCATGTGGACGTGTGTTTTCATTCCTCTTGGATGGATATATATATATATATACATATATATGTGTGTGTGTGTGTGTGTGTGTGTGTGTGTATATATATATATATATATATATATAGAGAGAGAGAGAGAGAGAGAGAGAGAGAGAGAGAGAGAGAGAGAGGAAGTGCTGGATCATATGGTAATTCTATGTTTAATATTTTGAGAAACAGCCAAGCTGTTTTCCAGTGTCTGCACCATTTTATATTCCTGCTCATAACACAGGAGGGTTCCTATTTCTCTACATCTTCACCAACCCTTGTTAATGTTTATCCTTTTAATAATAGCCTTCCTAGTGGGTATGAAGTGTTATCTCACTGTGGTTTTGATTTGCATTTCCCTAATATCTAATGATATTTATTATCTTTTCATGTGCTTATTGGCTATTTGTATATCTTCATTAAACAAATGTCTATTTACACCCTTTGACTATTTTTAAATAGTATATATAGGAGTTATAATAGTTCTTTATCTATTTTGGATACAAGTCCATTATCAGATATATAATTTGCAAATATTTTCTCCCATTCTAAGGACATTTTTGCTTTCCTGACAGTATTATTTGAAGTATAAAAGTTTTTTAATTTTGGTAAGTACAATTTCCCTATTTTTTTGTTTCATTGCTTATGCTCTTGGAGTCATATCCTAGAAACCATTCCCTAAGCAAAGATCACAAAGATTTACACTTATGTTTTCCTGTAATAATTTTATAATTTGAGCTCTTACATTTAGGTCTATGATTCATTTTTAGTTATCGTTTGTATACAGTGTGAATTAGAGGTTCAACTTTATTCTTGCCTCTGGCTGTCCAGTCGTCTCAGCACCATCTGTTGAAAAGGCCATTCTTTCCCCCATTGAAAGAACACCCTTGTTGAAAAACAATCATTGTGTATTTTTAAGTATGGGTTTGAAATTTATATGGTAGTAATTGCTCTCTGCCATCAAAGTAAAAGAATGAGCGCAATCGCACTTCGCCTGTATTTCTATCATTCAATTATTTTATTTTGTTTGTACTGATAACCATCCCTCCTGGTTGGAATCCAGCCCACAGATCCCACAGTTGGTTTGATTTAGCTTAATACTCAATAGTGCCAAGGTTCATCTTCAGTTCGACTCTGGAGTCTCCATTTGTGTTTATTTAGATTCATCTCTTGGTGAGATGGATTTTTTTTTTCCCCAGGAAAAGTTTTGGGGTCTTGTTGTTTCTGGATTTTTGCACATGGAATGTCTATCTCTTATCTTTTTATTAGAAGGACTGCTTGCCCTCTTTCCTTCAGAACTTTGTAGATACTGTCCTACTCTTTTGAATTTTTCCTTGGTGGTTGCTTTGAGGACACCTGCGGCCAGCCTGACCCCTCCACCAACTCAGAGACCTCCACGTGATGCCCTGGACCCTCGCATCTCCTTTGGGGCACGAGTTCAGCACTAACCTTCTGCTATCATTTTCCCCTCAGGCTGTGACATCCTGTTTTTTTTTTTTTTAATGCTTCTTTCTTATCTTTATAATTGTTAGTTAACTTTTATTTTAACATCTTTATTGGAATATAATTGCTTTACAATGTTGGGTTAGTTTCCGCTGTATAACAAAGTGAATCAGCTATACATATACATATGTCCCCATATCTCTTCCCTCTTGCGTCTCCCTGCCTCCCACCCTCCCCATCCCACCCCCCTAGGTGGTCACAAGGCACGGAGCTGATCCCCCTGTGCCATGCGGCTGCTTCCCGCTAGCCGTCTGTTTTCCGTTTGGTCGTGTGTTATGTCAGTGCCACTCTCTCATCGTGCCAGCCTCCCCTTCTCCCTCCCCGTGTTTTGATCGGCACATTCAAGTGCTCCATTTCTTCAGGGAAGTGTCTTTTCCGTTTTATTCTTATAAATTACCGATTATGCATTGTTTTGTCTTTGTCTCTATGACATATCTCCCATCTGATTGCAGTCAGCTTCCCAAAATGTTACTGCTCCTAATAGAGCTGTTATTTCTAAAAGGTTTTTCATTTGTTTTCCATTGTTTTCTCTTGTTGTCTCATAATCTCTCTTTTAAATGGTTTTATTCCATTTTTGAATTGTTTCTGAAGATAGATGGGGTGATCCCCTGTGTCTTTGTGACATGGAAAGATTTTCAATGAATTATAGACTCACCATAATTCCCTGTGAGGGATTATCTGGGGAAGGATGCCTGTCTTTTCCTTATATTTGTTTCTTCTTCTTCTTCTTTTTTTTTGATGCCAAAACTTTAATGATAGAAGAAGGCCTATAGAAAGACCTTCAGGGTCCATACGGAGGAGCGCTGTGATGCTCTGAAGCTCTGAGCCCTGAGGGACCCCAGGAGAGGTCTTGAGGTCAGTCTGGGGTGGGAATCAAGGGGTCAGCCTACCCCAGAAAGGCAGGCAGCCTTGAAGGGTGATAGCAGACTTGTCCAATTGGCCAAACAGCACCTCTCCAAGCATCACATTTCCCACCTTATCTGTCTCACTGATCAATAGAGTTTTGGTTAAGTCAATCCCATTTTCATTTTTCAAAATCATGTTGTTAAAAGTCCATTTCTTGTACTGTTTCTACTCTCAAGTCCCTTTTTGCTGACAAAACCCAACCATTCGAAGTGATCAGGGAGTCAAGATCCTGTCTTGTGCAGGGACACTCAGCCTGGCCCTTTAACAGGACAAAGTATCGAGCCCTTCACAGAAGAGCACTGGACCAAAGACTCAGGTACCATCCTAGCCCAACTGCGTTATCCCAAATTTTAGTTACTCAGTCTGAGTTATGAGGAATAGGGTATAATTTTGACCCTGTTTCGTTTCAGGTTGAGAACCATCTGCTTGACGGACCGCTGTCCCTGGTAATCCACATTAGCCCTCCCTCAAATCCTCCAGAGGACCCCTGCCATCCTCCATCCACCCACCCGCATCCCAGCCCTTCCAGCCTCATTGTACCTCTCTCACTCATGGTCTTGCAAGCCATGCTTTAACCCATGTGTTCCCTCTGCCTCATTTTCCTTCCCCACCCACCTGCCCACAACATCTCACCCATCACGCAAGTAGCAACCCAGACCTCACCTTCCACCGAAAGTTTTCCAGACATCCTGGTCCTGCTGTGCTCTCCTCTCCATGTGCACATGTCTTCAGTGTATCAAGACCTTCTCATTGTTTCCATAGCAGCCTCTCTGCAGCACAAGCTGTAAACTGTTGGGAAAATCAATTTCTGCACTTTCTTGGGCGTGCACTAAACCGCACTTCTCAGGATCCCTTCTGTCAGGCATAGCTATGTGTGATCTTGTGATTTATAATAAGAAATCGGTTTGGCCTTTGACCCCAATTCCGGCACAAAGCTTCCCAAACTGTTGGAATTTCCTAAGTGATGAGAGCAACAAAAGTATCATTTGCTACATTCACAAGGTGACTTTTGGACCTCATCTAAGTGTGGGGGCTGGCTGCCAGGAGAGCCAAGCATGTGATTAGAGGGTTGGAACTTTCAGATCCCCCATCCCAAGCCCTGACTCCAGGGAGAGGAGAGAGGCTGGAGATTGAGTTCAACCACTAATGCTAATGATGTAATCAATTATACCTGTGTAATAAAGCCATCATAAAACCCAAAGGGACAGGGTTCAGAGAGCTTCCAGGCTGGTTAACACATGGAGCTGTGGGGAGGGTTGGGCCCTGTGAGGGCGTGGAAGCATCCTTCCCCCACACCTTGTCCTGTGCACCTCTCACCTCTTCCATCTGGCTGTTCCTGAGTCATATCCTTTCATATGAAACCTGTGATCTAATGAGTAAGTGGGTTTCCTGAGTTCCGTGAGCAGCTCTAGTGAATTAATCCCCCCCAAGGAGGGCATCTTGGGAATTTCTGGCCAACAACCAGACAGTCAGAAGTGGAGGTGTCAACCTGGGCTTATGACTGCCACCTGCAGGGGGTGGGGACAGCCTTGGAGGACTGAGCCCTTAACCTGTGGGATCCCCAGGTAGACGGTGTCAGAACTTAGTGAATTGTAGGACACCCAGTTGGTGTCCAGAGATTCACTTGGTGGTGAAAACACACTCCATCCATCCCCCACCCACCCCTGAATGAATTGGAATTGGGATCTGGACATTTTCACTGTGTGACTTGATCTAACTCAATGAATGGCCAGTGGAAATGACATATGTCACTGCCCAGCCTGACCCATGAAAACAACCCTCGTGCCCTTTCCTGATCTTCTTCTCCTCCAGCAATGGCAAGACAACCCTGAAAGCCGTCGTCTGCCCGGATACCTGAAGGGCTGTGTGCAGGAGGGTTGAGTTGCCATCCTGAGCACCGGTCCATGTGTTAATGGTAAATGAAATAATTTTCTTGTTTTTCTAAGGCATAAAATGTGAGGGTCTATTTCTGATTTCTTCCTAACATACCCTAATTATTATAGAAATTGGTTTGTGGAGGTGAGGTGCTACAGCCTTGGCTTTTATGAGAGTAACAAGCAGTAAGGAAATAAATACCCCTCAGGAAGGATGGAGACCCGCACCTGTATGGAGAAGGACCAAAACAGGAGTATGTGTTGGTGACTCCTTGTCACTTACAGCAAAGATTTTTAAGAAAGAGATAAACTCAAGCAATAACTTATTTAGTCTGCACATAAAAATTAGAGAAAACAGAAAGAATCCGAGAATCCACAAGTTTGGTTTGGAAAAGCACTTCTGGATCCCAAACAGTAGGAGATAAGATTGAAAAAGCATTGAGCTTCAAAATCCCATTAAGACTTCCCAACTAAACAGAGGAATTTAACCAGGCAGCAAAGAACAGATTAAGGATACTTTCTATTTACCAAAACTTCTTTTCTCCCCTAGTAGCCTCAAGGAAGCTGCCGTTAAATTGACAGAGAGAGAAAGATTTGGGAACAGAGAAAGTAGGAAATAATGGAGGTTTGTGAACGATATCTGGGATGAACAGAACTCTCGGTAGGGTTGTTGGCACGTGGCAATGATGTTTCCAATTTTGCTAAACCCACTGCTTGTTACTGGTAAAGAAGCAACACACTGGGGCTACAGAAGGCATTTACTGCATAGGCATTTACTGCATAGGCATTTACATGGTCTTGGAGCTGCTGAACGTGGACCTGTAGGAATTCAGCTGGAAAAGCTGTGCGGTACCCCAGGGAGACGCGCTTGGATGTCGCCATGGACAGTGGTCAACAGAGAGCCATCTAGTGTGTGAGAACAGGGGCCATGGAAACGATGGACAGAGGAGCCCCCCACCCTCCCTGGAGAGCAGACCCGGTGTCCAGTCATGACATTGCTCACTGTGTGCAGAGGACCTCGCACATCCTTCCCGTCAGTGTGTCATTGCTGTGGGCCAGAGCTGACTGTGCGTGAGTCTCCTCGCCCTGCACTGCCATCCTAGGTTGGGTGTGTGTGTCCAGAGGGAGAGAAGAGAGACCTTTTTTCTTCATACTTTCTAGGAGGTGGAACCAAGGGGAGCCACATCTGGACCAGAAGAATGGGCCTGAGCATCCTCTAGCCATTCAAGGCTTTGAGCTGGATGAAGGAGAAGAATGCGACATTCCATGTCTCCGTGGTGGGGAGAGGAGTGTATTCTCTATGTGACGACAGGGGCAGTTGGATATCTGGTGATCAAAAAGGGACCCCCTGGCAATGATGTTCACCAGCATCCCTGTGCTCCCCTTCCTGGGCACCCAGTGGCCCCATGTGCCCAGATTCCTTTGCAGATGGAAACCATGACCTGACTGAGCTACAGTCAATGGAATATGAACAAAGGTTATGTGTGGTATTCCCAGTTCTGGCCAGAACACCCTCCCCCCACCTCTGGGGAGTGGTGTTGTCAGGACAACTTTGGAAGCCCCATGCTGGGCTGGCAGAGGGGCCGCCAGCCAGGATCCCTGAGGAGAGCTTCCCATGGATCTGGACATGAGCTCAGGACTGTTACTGGTTTCAGACACTGTTTTTCATCCCTAAGCCATTGATATCTGGGAGGTCTATTGTTGCTACTGTTCAACCGGCCCTAATTCACCTGCTTCCTCAATGGACTGTGATATTCTTGAAGGATTTGTCTCCATGTTATCTTAAAATACTTGTCAATGGCTTTTCATTCTTAGGATTTCCATCTGAAGAAATAGAACGTGCCCTTCTACCACTAAAACTATTGCTTCAGAAGCTGATTATGTACAGAAATAGAGTCTGATATTGAACATTTTTCCCTCACAGTAAGTTTTGGAAATACATATCAGATATACCAGTCTTTTTCTTTTTTTAAATCACTTTGTTGAGATATGATTGATGTACAGAAAAACTGTGCATATTTGATATAGAACTTTAGGAGTTTGGAGATAAGTATACAGCCATTAACCCATCACCACAGTCAAGGCCATTAACTTATCCATCACCTCCAAAAATTTCCTCCTGCCCCTTTATTTTTAAACATTTTTGTGTCAAAGAGTACAAGTGCAAGTTATGCAGGATGAATTATTTCTGGAGATCCACTATCCAATAGACCCTGTAGTGAATAATACTGAGTTACATACTTAAAACTTGCTAAGAGGGCCGCTCTTACATTGCGTGTTCCTCTCATGAAAGACATCTATCAGTCTTGACAGCCAGGGCCACAAACAAGCAAGAGGTTGGTTTTAAAGTTAAGGGCAGTTGTTCGAGGTCCCTAAAACCTGCGACCTTGAAAGATCAGAGCGCAAAGTGTGAGTTCTAAACAGTAACTGGCAACATGTTTTGAAGGTTGGCCGTTTTCGAGGTGAAAGAGTCGAGCAACGGAGTCGGTCCCTGGTGGGTCTCTGAGGAGGCTGGAGAGGCAGGTAAGGCTGGAAACCCCATGGGAGATGCTGAAGGTGAGGGTGTTCCCCTCTGTCCAGGGGAAGCCTGAGCAGGGACCACACTTTCCCAGAGACTCAGGTGTGACCGGTGTGGAGGCCGACCCCAGGTGTGCGTGGTGGCCGGAGCGGTTGGGGCGGAGATGCCTCATCTCCTGCAATTCCAGCTGGAGTGGGGTAACATTCAACATTGCCCTTGGGGTAAAAAGTGGGAAGAGTGGAAGAAGAACTCTGGTCGTGGCAGAGGATGCTCCTGGCAGGTGCACATGGGACCTACAAACTGTAGGCCACGGAGGTCTGTTGTCACCATTCGCCCAAGCTGAGTGGAGGGAGGATGTTTTCAACAGTTCTCCTGAACTGAGATATCACCAAGGAGTGGGGAGGGGGCCACAGCTCTGTATGTTTCTAGTTGAAATAATCATGAGGAATCCCAGTGTGATTGAGTGTACCTTAAATTGTCCAGACTGAGAGTTCTTTTTTTTTAATTTTTTTTTAATTTTTAAAATATTTTTATTGAAATAGAGTTGATTTTTAAAAAATTTTATTGGAGTATAGTTGATTTACAATTCTGTATTAGTTTCTGGTGTACAGTAAAGTGATTCAGTTATACATATATATAAATACATATATTCTTTTTTTACATTCTCTTCCATTACAGTTTATTACAAGATATTGAGTATTGTTCCCTGTGCTATACAGTAGGTCCTTATTGGTTATCTATTTTATATACAGTAGTGTGTATATTTTAATCCCAAACTCCTAATTTGGAGTTCAGACTAAGATTTCCATGTCAGTGTGGTGGAGTAGGAGCTTCACATAGAAGTCAAGCTCATTTGATTAAAGATGAAGGATGCTACATTTTGGCTTAGCTATGTTGTAGTCTATGAAAATACTATCTACCACGTGCAGACCCAGTACCCAGGGGAGCCAGGACCACTTAAACGTCCAGTTAATATTTGACAAACGAATGAAACAAATCCTCACGCATTATTCCTCTTCTTTCTCCCATTTAGCCTATACTGACAAATTAGAGAACCAGGAGATTCCCTTTGTAAACATCACCCATTCATCCAAAGAGGTGTCAGCATTAAAATCACATTGCTCCTGTGTGTGTGAAAACACATCCGTGAAAAGAGTTTCAGGCACACCTGACCTGGTAGGAGTCATTGAAATTTAATTATAAAACTTGTCATGGAACCTGAACATGATGTAAACTGATTTGAAAAAAAATCCAGATTTCACTTGACAGGTGCTTTTAACGCGCTATGTTACACCAAGGTCGATGCGGTGTGCTGGAAATGAAGAGCTGAGCCCAAGAGGAGAAAAGGAGGCTTTGATTGGACCAGCTTCAAAGAGCGCTTCACACAGGTGATGCCCTGTTCTCTCCCTTTTCTCTGTCCTCACATTTCAACGTTGAATGCTTGGGTGGCACCTCTCAACCCAGGAGTGCTTTGACACATGGAAAGTCGGGACTTCAAAGTTAGCTCGGTGCTTTGTGACCACCTAGAGGGATGGGATAGGGAGGGTGGGAGGGAGAGGCAAGAGGGAGGGGATATAGGTATGCATATAGCTGATTCACTTTGTTATACAGCAGAAACTAACACAACATTGTAAAGTAATTATACTCCAATAAAGCCGTTTTTAAAAAAAGTGAATAAAAATTAAAAAAAAAAAGTTAGCTGGTCAGAAGCATCCAATTCAAGGAGTGTCTGACACTGTCCTTTCATTCCGTAAGGTTTTGGTGAATTGAATTGGTAGAAAGGAAATAAGGCTCTGGACTTGGATCTAATCAGCTCTGTATTGCAGCAAAGGCACTTTTCACTTACTTCGCTAACCACTTGTATGGTCTAGTGCGCTTAGATTTGGCCATAGACTTTACAAGTGGGGATTTTCAGGTTTATATTTTAACTCTGGCAGTGAAATGACTTAGTTCTGGGGGATGTCGCACTGTTTCACATGAGCTGTCTAAAGGAATACAGACATCTTTCTTGACTCATCCTAAGATCATTCCTACCAGATGTTAGTTTTTTAGCAGACTTGACTGAAACCTTGAAGTCAGCGTGTGTGTGGGTGTGTGCACGTGTATGTACATACACACTACGTCCCATTATCACAGAGCAACATCAGAAAATAAAACAAGCTGTGACTACGCTGGTTCCAGGTAAGACGGCATAAGCACACTCCACTCCATCTCTTCCACTGAAGGTGCTGAGGGACCTGAACAGAATGCCTGGACCTGCTGTTTGAGGATTCAGAAAAGCAAATAGCCGTGGGAAGATTGGGGAGGAAAAGGTCAGAATCCCAAGTACCACCTACAGGGAGTGAGTCCCTCTGCCACACTCTGCATTCCTGCAGCCTGGACTCGGTACAGCCTGTAACCCTGAGCTGTGCGTGTAGACGGACCCCAGGGACACTCTCTAGTCTTAGCTTGGGAAAGAAGCCAGGTAACGCCTCAGGCTCAGAGAAGGTAGTGAAAACTGCTTGTTTTGCTTTTTTCTCTCCTCTGTTCTCTCATGTCCCGGTCCCCAGCGATCCCACGGTGGTAGCAGAGGAGCTGCTGTGGAGCCCACAGCAGCCAACAGCCCAAGGGAAGGAAACTTCCTCTCCTACCAAAGAAGCTGTGGTCTCAAGAGGGTGGGGCAAAATTCCTTTGCTTTGTCTCTTTCTGTGTTCTCCTGCTTTGCCTCAATATGTGGGTACAGTCGCAGGAATGTGTGGCAGAATGGGATGACTGGCCAGAGGAACAAGGTGGGAATTGGAAACACCAAGGAGGTTGTGAGGAGGGAGGAGTTTGGGCAAGTGACCTCTTAGAGCTGTGTATGAACTCCTGGGCTCATCCCCGAGATGTGCGTGTGTGTATGTGATTGCAGACAGTACACATAGATGTTGAGAACTGAACTACAGAATAGACTACGCCCCAAACACCAGACTTAGGGTAGATTGAAAAGCTCTGCAGATTTTTGAAAACTTAATTGATCCTCAAGGTACAACCCACTAAAGGCCTGTTGGGACTGGAGATCTGAACTTCAACTGGGCCAAACTGCCCACTAAAACAAAAATAACATTCTTTATAGGATTTAAATAAGACCCAAGGTATCACAGTGAAACATGTACAACATCCAGGATATAATCCAAAATTACCTGGGAATAAATATCGGACGGTGACACCAACATGAAGCAGATGTTGGAAATACCTAACAAAAAATCAAGGAGCTATTATAAATATGCTCCAACAATAAGGGTAAGCATTCATGAACAAATGGAAAGAAAGGCAATTTCAGCAAAGAAATAGATGTAAAGAAGAATCAAGTAATGATTTTTACAACTGAAAAGTGTAATAACCAAGATTAAATACTCATTAGTCTCAGGTGCAGACTGGAGATGATTAAGAAAATAGATAATAAAATTATCCAACGTGAAAAAGAGAGAGGAAAAAAGATTTTAAAAATGAAGTCTACAGGGGCTTCCCTGGTGGCACAGTGGTTGAGAGTCCGCCTGCCGATGCAGGGGACACGTTTCGTGCCCCGGTCTGGGAAGATCCCACATGCTGCGGAGCGGCTGGGCCCGTGAGCCATGGCCACTGGGCATGCGCGTCCAGAGCCTATGCTCCGCAACGGGAGAGGCCACAACAGTGAGAGGCACGCGTACCACACCACCCCCCCCCAAAAAAAAAAAAAAAGAAATCTACAACCATACACACCATAATGCAGCTATTGAAATGTAAAGACAAAAACAAATATTGATAGCATCTAAAGAAAATTCATCCATTACTTATAGGGTAAAAACAGTTTTTTCTCACTGAAGCTTCCTCATTATAAATTATGGAGGCTAGAAGGAAGTGAAACATTTTTAAAGAGCTGAAAGCATTTTAAAGTGCTGTCAATCCAAAATTTTAAATACAGTGAAAATATCCTTCAAGAATAAGGTCATATAAAACCATTCTCCAATGAAGAAAAACTGAAAATTCATTTCTGGCAGACCTGCTTTGAAAGAATTTATAGAGAATTTCTTCAGACAGAAGGGCAATGAAACAAGAAGGAAACTTGAAAAATCAGGAACAAAGACATAGCAACAGAAAGGGTAAATAATTGAGAGGATACAATAGACTGTTTCCCTATTGAGTCCTTTAAAATGTGCTTGACAGTTGAAAGCAAAATTGTACCATTCATTGTCCGGTAGGGTTTCTATGTACATAGATGCAGTAATGCGATAATAACAACATAAAGGGATGGAAGTAAAGGGACCAGAGCACTACTAAGGTTTTAACATTCCACATTAAGTGGCTATTTTAATATCAGATAAATTAGATTTTATAACAAAGAAAAATACCCGGCATAAAGAAGATCATAATATAATCATAAAGTATCAACTCACCAAAAAGACATAACAACCATAAATGCGTATGCACCCAACAAAAGTGTTTAAAAAATGCATAAAGCAAAACCAGATAGAACTGAAAGGAGAAATAGACAATCCACACCTGAAGTTGAAGACTTCAATACCCCTCTCTCAGTAGATAGAAATGGTGAACAGGGGGGCTTCCCTGGTGGCGCAGTGGTTGAGAGTCCGCCTGCCGATGCAGGGAACATGGGTTCGTGCCCTGGTCTGAAAAGATCCCACATGCCGCAGAGCGGCTGGGCCCGTGAGCCATGGCCTCTGAGCCTGCACGTCCGGAGCCTGTGCTCCGCAACGGGAGAGTCCACAACAGTGAGAGGTCCGCCTACCGAAAAAAAAAAAAAAAAGAAATGGTGAACAGGAAGTAAATTAGTATCTAGGAGAATGGAAAACCATCAACCAACTGAATTTAATGGACATCTTTAGAGTACGTCACCACCAATAGCAGAATACACATTCTTTGCAAGGGCACATGGTGCCCACAATCAAGTAGAATTTATCTTGGAAATGCAAAGTGTTTAATGTTTGAAAATCAATTAAAGTAATATACTGAATTATTAGTTAATGAAGAAAAATCATTTATTATATTACTGGGATCAAAAAAGCATATGACAAAACTTCACATAAAAGCTGTTAGCAAGGGAACCCCCCCCCCACACCATAGTTTCTGTGGGGCTGAAGGAGAGTTCATCTTCCACCCCACCCATCCATAACCCCACCCAGTGGAGCCAGCTGGTGATCTGACTCCCCTGTAGGGGACAGGGGCAGAGGTACTTTGCCACCCCAACCCAATGAGAAAGCGTAAGTGTGTGTGTGTTGGGGTTGGTAAGCCCTCCCCTCCCCATTCCTGGTGTCAGCAAGGTCCAATCCTGACACAATGGTATGAGCCAGCCCTCAGCTCCCCCCGTCATGGCGATGGTGCCCACTTGGTGTCCATGGTGATGAGATAATGGGAGGAGGTGTCCACTGTCACTGGGATGTGGCCAGAGGATCAAGAGGGACCGAGGCCCACCCCGTCCTTGGTTGATGAGGCAGGGGGTCAGAACCCCACATTTGCTGGGATGGTGTGTCAGGGGCCCTGCGGGAGCTGAACATACACTCTGGCTCTGGCACCAGGGCTCAGCAGGATGGCTTCCTGCTAAATACATTCTAGATGCTAAGCCTCTGTCAGGTGTGTAGTTTGCAGATATTTTCTCTCAGGCTTCACCTCGCCTTTCCATCCTCATAACAGGTTTGTGCACAGAACAAAAGTTTTTACATTGGATGAGGTCCAAGTTATCACTTTTCCTTTTATGACTCGTGCTTTTGGTGCCAAGATTTTGCCTAGTGCAAGGTCCCAAAGAAGGGGCAATGCATGCCCTTTTCTGTTCTTCTTTTATGTGTTTTTCTAAAAGTTTTATCATTGTAACACCTATCTTTAAGCAGCGGAGGGAGGTGGAGGTTCTGCGGTGCCCTCCACGCAGGGACTCGGGCCTTGCAGCCACAGTGCCCATTTCTGAAAGGGTGTCTCTCACTTGCTGTGGGCCGAGCCAGAGGTTAACACCCAGGTCCTGTTTGAAGCAGGGCTGAGTCCAGAGCCCTGCCAAGTCCTGAAACCTGGGGCAGCTGTCCAGGGTGCTGAACCAGCAGGCGGCAATGAGCAGAGATTTCAAACAGGGGCTTTGGGTGGTGGGGGTAGCAGCAGTAGCACTGAAAGCAGGTCCTGTGGAGCGAGCTGACAGGAAGGTTGTCAGGGGGCCGATGTCAGGACCTCTGAGGGCTTTTCTACTGCCTGTGGGCACATTTCAGGGACACAAATAGCTCTGTCAGGGAGACAGACAGCTGTCTGCAAATGGGGCACAGAAGATGAAGCTGAGACCACATGGTCCTGACAGAATAGCAGGGCTTCTCATCCAAGTCCTTGCTGTCTCCAAACATTCGTCTCCCCTCCTTCTGCCTCTTTTCAGCCCGAGGTGGAGCTGAGCAATGCCTGCAGCACAATGGCTGTGCCCAGTGGCCAAGGCAGCCCCTCCTCTCATGACACAGACACATGAGGGGATATTTTGAGCCAGTGTTACTTAAAGGAGGTATAGTCCATGCTTGGGGGGGGGTGCATCAGATTTGCCTTGGGTGTTTCTCTGACCGCCGCCTGATGGCATATTGATCAGAAGGTTCTGGGTCGGGGGGCACCAAGGGAATGGAATTTTAGCAGCACTTTTATGTTGTTCTTAATCACAGTAGAGCTTGTGAGCAGCAGTCTCCATCAGATTCCGGGGAGAAGGGGGCCTTACATGTGAAAGAAGAGGTCTCTGCATGGGAGCTACTGAAGATAAGTAACAGAGACAACGCTAGATCAGGTTACAAGGCCGGGATGGCAGAATTCCAATACAAGGGCTCTTGCCGGTTTTGTGGAAACTTAGAAGTTTGGCTTCTAAAGCTTCCTGGATGGTTCTCCTCTTGAGAGGAAACTTTGAAGTCCAAATATGACTGTCTTTAGTCTCCCTTTGAAATGGCAACTCCGATCGCCCCATTTTAAATCAACCCTATAATTAGTGATGCTACACAACATCTCCCAAATAATTAGAGAGCAGTCCAGGAATCACCGGTTATGAGATGGAACCAGGGTTCCATGAGACTTTTAATTCACAGAGTTATAAATAATGTTAAATGCCCAGGAGTTTCAATTAAAGGATGTTTACTTGTATAAAATGAAAACTGTGATGGGGAAGCAGGGCTCCTTGTTAGCAAGGACTTGAAAGAGGAGAGAGGAGGTGGGGCTTCAGCTGCTGGGTGCCATGTGCAGGAGGTGAGTTCTGCCCCTCTCAGAAATCTTCAAAGTCAGGGAGGAGGTCTCATACGTTTCTGAGTCAAAAACTGGGACAAACACTCCAGTAGCTAAATCAATCTTCAGTTGCTTCCTCACTGCCCTTTTGAAACTTGACAGGACTACAGCCTGTTCTTCACCCCAAACTCGGTGCTCCGTGGGTCAGGATGTTCCAAAGTTTGTCAAACAGTTCTCTCTGCCTTGAAGGCTTTTGTGGTCCCTCTCATACCAACCAACCCTGTCATCCTTCCCTGAACCGTGCGACTCTCCCCCTGGGCTCTGTTAGTACGTGGCTGGGCTCCGTCGTAAGCTTGGCATCCCTGTTACCCACGTCCACCACTGTCCGTGCATTTCCTAAAGTTGCAGGAAGCTGCCACGTTGGTGAAGGTTTGAGGGATTCAGTGGTCTGTTGTGTGTCAGAAAATCCCCTCCAAATGGATGGACATGCTGTTGCCCCTGCTCACTCCGACCATGAGAAAGAGTTCCAGCACCCGCTGGACTGGTTTTAGATTTCAGGGGCAGCATACACCTCCACATGCTGCCCTGGCCCATTTCCGAGTAACCCACAGGCCTCTTGTTTCGAGTGATCCAGATAGGAGAAGGCACTGCAGCTGGTCCGGGCTATTGGGCAAGCTGCTCGGCCCTTTGGACCATAAGTCCCAGAAGGTGGATGGTGCATAATGTTTCTGAGGCCAAGACTGTGGATCCCAGCACAGAACCTACATATTTTGGGGCAATGCATGTCCTTTTCTGTTCTTCTTTGAGAAAAAGCTCTGGCTTGTTGCAGGGTCCTGGTGGAGACTGAAAATTTAACTATGAAACAAGTATGTCAGTTGACTATGTTGTTGTGACAGATCAGCAGAAACTTAGTGGCTAAAGAAACAACACAAATTTATTCTCGTTACAGTTCTGGAGGTCAGAAGTCCACAATGGGTTTCACTGTGATAAAAGCAAGATGTGGGCAGGGATGGATGCTTTGGGAGGCTCTGGGGAGAAGCATTTCCTTACCTTCTGCACCATCTGGGGTCCCCCACTTTCCTTGGCTTGTGGCCCCGCGTCAGTCAGGAATCTGCCTCCACCATCACATCCTTATCTGACCTCCTGCTCCCTCTCTCCTTATAAGGACCCTCTGTGGTGCCACTCCCTGGGGTCCGGCCACTCGTGAGGTGGCAAGGGATTAGATCGGACAACTTCCATCCCAGAAGGAGTGGTGATCTGTCCCTAGGACCAGCCCTGACTCTGAACGTGGGTCTGCCTGTCCTGCTCACTGTGATGCTGTCACAAGCCCCAAGCATCCTGGGATGAGCTGGGTGCCTCATTGACTGCTGTCACTGCTGTAGCAAGTATCACAAACCTAGTGGCTTGAAACAACTGAAATCTCCTCACTCACAGTTCTGGAAGTTAAGTACCCAAAATCAAGGTGTCTGCAGGGCCACACTCCCTCTGAAACCTGGAGGGAAGAACCCTTCCTGCCTCTTCCACTTCTGGCAGCCCTGGACACTCCCAATCTCCCAATCTCTATGTGGTCTTCTCCTGTGGTCTCTTCGCATGGTCTTCCCTCTGTGCATGTCTTCTGTGTCCAAATGTCACTCTTTTCTATGAGGACGCCAGTCACATGGGATTAGGGCCCAGCCTACTGACCTTGTGTCAACTTGACCACATTTGACAATAAGGCCACATTCACACTTGCAAGAGGCTAGGATTGCATCATATCTTTTCTGGGGGTGGGGAGCAGAATCCAAGCCATAGCAGCCAATGCTCTGTAATGATGTTGTTTCTCCCACAGATAATATCCACGGCTTCAGAAACAGAAGCCAGTAAGTGGGAGAGGCTCCTTTCTCTATTACCTAAAATCACACACTAGTGAAACCTTAGCTTTCTGGCCCCATGATTTTGGGCTCTGATGGTCTAATGGTCTTAGTTCCCAAGGGAGATGTGTCTATCAGGGAAACAACAATGGTCCCACTGGCCTGGAGGCTGAAAGTGGTCACCAGGCCACCTGCTGTCTTCCTCTCCCTGGACCAGCTGGTGGGGAGGGGCTGTTCTGACCAGATCCTATGGAGGCATAGAGAAGGTGGCCTGTGTCTCAGTCTGCTCAAGCTGCCACAGCAAAACACCCCAGACTGGGTGGCTTATAGACAAGAGAGACAGATTTCTCACAGTTCTGGAGGCTGGAAGTCAGATCAGGGCACTAACAAGGTTGAATTCTGGTGAGGATCCTCTTCTAGGTTGCAGACTGTAGACCCTTTGCCCTGTCCTCACAGGGTGAGAAGGGTGAGGGAGCTCTCTGGGGCCTCCTTAATAAGGGCACTAATCCCATTCATGAGGGCTCCACCCTCATGACCTCATCACCTCTTAATACATTGGAGGTTAGGATTTCAACCTATGAATGTTGGGGACACATATATTTAGCCAATAGCAACCGGAAACCCAGGACATTCTCCGGCACATCTCCTCTGGCCTGCCATCCACTGGTAAGAATTCATGGACAACAGCAATAAACTAACAGAGGCAGGATGACCCTGACCCTTAGGGACAAAAGTTTCAGTCATCCCACCTTACAAAGATCTGCAACCAGCTGAGGCTCAGGGGAAACGGGGTCTGAGGTGAATAATGGAGGAAGGAAGTTATAAATACCAGCTGTGGTCACATAACCAGGTGCAGAAAAGAGGATGGTAACAGTTCACTGTATTTTGGAGGAAAGTATGCTTAAGAGCATATGATGCATAAATTATGCTGCTTCGCCCCCTCCTCCACTCTCTTAGTGCCCCATGTAACGTGCGGTAGTAGGATTAGCCCTGTGTTTCAGGATTGAAGTTACAAAATATCAAAGAAGAACTGTGTCTGAGCTAGAAGGACATCCCCAGAGATAGATGATGTGGAATTTGGTGTCTGCCATCTAGAAAGAGAGAGAGCATCTTCAGATCTATGAGGGACGGTTCAGCTTGTCAGACTGGAGCCTGACACTGCTCTGGGCTTGACATGGGGGTTGGACGTGGGGAAGTTGTCAGGATGCTGAGCTGAGGAAGCAGTGGGCACTGCCAATGATCCAATGTCTCTGCATCACCACCACGCCCTGATCTCCACGGGAGTGAGGATCCAGAGCTGTATCTCCCGCATCCCCTCCCATCCCACCCCTCCCCTGGGGCTGGGTGTGAGGTGGACCAGGATTCTCAGGGGAGCCCGGACCCACACGCGGGCAGACGAGAGACCCACGTGGCTTCTCACGGAGGTTTCAGCCCACCACGGCCTTGAGCTCCAGGGCTGTGGCTCTCCTCACTTTGAGGGACACACCTGAACTGTGTTCCCTCAGCCCCCTAACACTCACGTGAGCCCCGAGTCCCAATCCTCTTAACCCAGAACACAAGAGGGCTTGGTTTCCCTGACAGCCACATGCAGAGGTGAGCCCCTTCTCCTTGCTCCCCCGCTTCTGGGAGGTGATGTTTACGTTTCCACCTGCTTCCCTGAGCTTCTAGAAGCAGGGACCAAAGCACACATCTTTGGGGCACTGGGGCCTCCCATGGGGCCGCACACCTTGGCTGAATGAATGAATGAATGAAAGTTGGGCAGGTCTCACAGCACGAGAGCTTCTGCACCCAGAGCAGTGAGTCCAAGCTGCCCTGGATTCTCCCCATCGAAGGTCAGGGTTTACCAGCTGGTGGGGGAGCCACCCTGATGTGGAGCGGAGATAGGAGAGGAATCTGGGTCTCTATCTCAGGCTGAGGGGCCAGGACAGGCAGCCTGGACCAGTTTCCTTGGCTGCTGTAACAAATTAACACAAACTTGGTGGCTTGAAGGAGCAGAAATGTACTGTCTCAGTTCTGAAAGTCAGAAGTCTGAAACCAAGGTGTCAGCAGGTGCTGTCTTTGAAGACTGCAGAAGGGTCCTTACTTGCCTGTCACAGCTTCTCGAGCTGTGGCTGCATCACTCCAAGCTCTGCTCCATTTCCACATGGCCCTCTTTCCTGAGTCTGTAGGTCCAAGCTCTGCTCCATTTCCACATGGCCGTCTTTCCTGAGTCTGTAGGTCCAAGTTTCCCTCTTCTTGTAAGAGCACCAGTTACTGGATTAGGGTGGGCCTAATCCAGTGTGATCTCATCTTCACCTGACTGACATCTGCAAAGATTTTATTTCCAAATAAGTTCACATTCACAGGTATAGGATTTAGGACTAGAACATAGCTTTTTTTGGAAGATACAAAGGAACCCATAACACAGCACAAAGCTGGTGGCTCTTGATCTAACCTCTGGCTATTGAGTAGGATTTATCCAAGAAAACAACACAAGAAGGCTAATCCAAGTAATGTCAACAGCACATGCAGATGCAGGAGGGGTAGTTGCCAGGATGGCTGGGATGCAGAGTGCAGGACCCACGTTCTGTGCTGGGCCAGCAGAGATGGCTAAATCCTGACTGCTTGGAACAGCAGTGGACCAGCAGGGACTAGAGCTGCAGAAACACTGTGGACCAGCAGAGACTAGAGCTGCAGAAACACACTGGTGTTTCCCTGGAGCTGGAGACAAGTGGAAGGGGCCCTTCAGTCAGGAGAGAGGGAGGGAGGGAGAGAGGAGAAGGATTCACAGGTTCCCTGGGGCTTGACCTGGCACTGGAGAACCAGCAGTGTCCCCAGGGGAAGAAGCAGGGGGAGGACCTTATGGAATAACCCTCCACGTTTGAAAATCCTGATGCCTGGGCCAACCCCAGGGCCAGCTAAGGCAGATCTCCAGATGGGATCCGGTGACCCGATGGGCATTGGTTTTGAGACCCAGAGCTCCTGATGTGGGGACCATCCTTGAAAATCCCAGTGAGCGCTAAAGGCTTTCCAGGGAGTTCTGCATCCCTGCAGGCTGTGGAGCTTGGGGAGACCCTGATGGGCGGGGGTGGTGGTGTGGTGCGGAGATGTCATCATGGACCATAGATGAGGGGTGGAGATGTAGGTGTGAGGGGCACTGCTGAAGGGCTTGGGGAAGCCAAGAGGCATCTGGAAGAGGGGAGGAAGGCCACTATAAGTTTATCTTCCGCAAACCCCTCTCCAAACTCCAACAAACAAGCTGGAAGGGAAGGGGCTGGATGCTGGGAGATGCTCAGGAGACCATGATGGAGGAGGACAGGTGGGGACGGCCGCTCCCCTCCCACCTCCTCCTCCTGGTGTTTTGGTCGCTTTCGTCTCGCTGTAAGCGCATCACACGAGAGAGGTCTCTTCACTTCTCCACGAGGCTCCTTTTTTCTCTCGAGGCAGCGTGGCCTCTCTCAGGATAGAAATGATGATGGATAATAGACTCGGAGAGCAGGTTGGGCACCAAGGAGTGAAGCAGTGGATGTCCCAATCAGTGGCACACCGGCAATTCAGACAGAAAATACACCAGCTGACACTATGCCGGGAGATACCTAAGACTGACTGACTGCCTCAGCGCACCTCCGCACGAGCCTGTAGCATCATCACTGTCTCCCAGGAGGGATCGGCCGCCCCACGCCTGGCAGCCGGGCTGTCGCTGGCCTGCGGGGTGGGGCGGGACTGGCCCAGGAGCCAGAAAGCCGAGCTCTCCCTGCCCACTTCCCACACTGGTTGTTTCCTTCACCAGCAGCGTTAAGCCAGAAAACCTGTTAGGAGGGACTTCGAATTTGAGGACAGTGGCATTTTAAATCGTAGAAAAGCTAAGCCAGAAAAATAAATTGTAAATTATTTAGCCCGAGCTGTTTATTGTACAGAGAAGGAAACTGAGGCTCAAAAGTAGAAATAACTTGCCCCAAACCACACTTTCTTTTTCCAGGTCTCCTGACCTTCTGATCATTGTAATCACTTTGGAGGTTTAACATATCCTGGTGCCCAGGCCACAGCCCAGATCCACCGATGCAGTAGCTCTGTGGGTGGGACCCAGGCTTCTAGATGTTGTCAACCTCGTCCCACCATGATGCCAGTGGGCGAGCCGGGCCCCAGCCTGGGTGAGCTCAGCGCCAGCTCCTGCACCTGGGCTCCAGGTGCCCAGGGCCATCTTGGCTCCAGAGCGTGGGCACCAGATGGCTTTCCGTCCAGGGAGAGATCACGTGGCCCCTGGAGGCATGTGGGTGGTTCCTGCCCCCGAAAGATGCATCCTCCACATCGAGGCTGCCCAAACCTCTTACCAAATAGCTCTGTTTCCTTTCCCCTGTTTCTGGGTGACGAGAAGCACAGAGTTATAAATAGTCACAATGCCGGATGTTTGCAGCTCTCTGAGGCTGTCAGAACCGGTCTTGTCAGAGCCCTCGTGTTGACAGCCTGGATCCGGCTCCCCACTCTGCCTGTTGCTCACAGCAACCCTGGGGAGGAGGGGCTGGCAGGGAGGGGACCCCTGCATCCTCCTTCCTCAGCCTGGGATGTCTGCGGCCCATTTTCTCTGATTTCTTACTCACTCTGGTACCTGGAAGGCTGTTTCATGCCCTTGCTGCTTGGCTAACCCCCAGCCTGTCCTCAAGACCCAGAGGGCTCTACAGATCAGGAGTGTTTCCTGTGTGGGAGTGAAGGTCGCTTCTCTGTGGCTGTTCTGTCCACATGCCAAGTGCTGAAGCTGATGGAACGTGGCTGGGCCTCAGCACTCCGAGGCCCCTGACTCAGGCAGAAGTGGGTTCCAGGAGGCAGCATGGTCGATTGTCACCCTGTCACGTGGTACTGAGGTACCCGCTTAGCAGGAAGCCCTGAGGGCACCACCATTGTGCAGGTGTCTGCGGAGGAGAGTGGGGACCCTTGCCCGCGGTCTGACCCTCATAATGGACTAGAACCTCCGGTAGCTCAGATCCTCACCTGCAAAGGGATAAGAAGAGACCCTTCACACCACCTCAAGGGTTCACCACTTCGTGAAGTGTTTATCATGATATTTGGAAGGTAGTGCTGTGTATGCCTATGCTAAGAAAAGAATACATAAATCCAGTCCACCAGGGACTTTGCAAGCACTCTCCACCCACGAGGTCAGTCTCTCCCTATGCCTTTTCCCTCTTCATTCCCCCCATGGCGACTGCTGCCGCCCCAAGACAGGGGTCCTTTTCCCATCCCTGCCCCACATAGTGCCTGGTGCCCAGGACCTGCTCAGATGTGCATGTTCATGGGCTGATGAGGGGACCTCTGCTTCCAGGGCACAGTGGCTGTGGTTCACTGAGAGGGACCTGATCTGGTTTGGGGGCTGGAACCCTCTAGGTTAGAGTTCTCTGTCCATCATGGTCTGTGGTTGGGAAATAGCATCCTGACACCTGTAGACCTGTTTTATCACATCTGCAATGGAGGAGAAGGTTGTTGGTTCTAAATACTGGTGAGCCCTAGTGCACTAGAATCAGTGTGGACCAAGAATGTGGGCCAGTGGACTTGCTTTTACATCTTGCCACAAACTCAGTGTGTGACCTTAGGCAAGTCTCCAAATCCCCCAAGCCTCAGAATTCTCATCTGAAAAGAAAAGAACTCTCTGTGTATCACAGGGCCGTGGGGCAGACTTCACAGATGGGGCAAGTCCCCAGCCCTATGTGAGAATTGCTTTACGTGAGATCGCATGTGATAAGGTTTACAAGGAGGGTGTCACTCACTAAGTGCCAAGCAGAGAAATGCCTGTTTGCATGGATCTCAGCCTGAGATCCTCCTGGATGGTGAGCCCTCCCTCAGGAAGGTCAGCAGGCAGAGGTGGAGGAAGCCCCAGGAGCTGGAGTCAGGCCAGAAGAGAGAGGAGGGTGTGCGGATGCAGCGGAGAGATAGAGGCAGAAGCGGGACCACGGTGGAGGCAGGCAGACCACGCCCAACGCCAGACCATCAGATAGAGTGGAAGCCCAGACGGGTGCTGTGCAGGCCCAGCGACTCCCTGTGCGGCAGTCAGAGCCTTTGACAGCATAGGCTCGGGAGGTGGAGGAGAAGTCCCTGGAGGGGTCAGCAAACACAGAGCAGCTGCTGTAGCGAACCCGGACCCTGGAAGCCTTCAGGAGACCTTGGCATGTCTCATGCCGGCATCCAGAGAACTGTAGCCCTCTGCCATTCCCCCCGAAAGCCTTTGGTGCATGTCTGACAAGAATGCTTTCTTCAGCGCCTGGTCACGGGACAGATGGGCTTCCGGGAGAAACTTACTGCACAAACATTTCCCTTCCACAACCCAGCGCTGGTGTCCCACTGAATGGATCAGTTTCTAATTTATTGAGTAAAAAGGTATTCCCTTCAAAAAGGGCTTAGGAATTCTGCAGCTCACGAGGAAATCTGACGCTCACGACAAGCTAGAAAAAAAAGTGATTACCTTTTAGGGATGCAGAGACATTTCTCAGGACAACTAACGCATTCCACGGAAGACAGGAGAAGCATGCTGACTCTGAGTCAGTCTGGACTGTGGTAACGAGGGTCCAGCCTGTAGGCAGCCAGGTGACAGCACCAGGCATTCGACAGAGACTCCAGCAGGGATGCAGCTGATATGGGAATTGGGTCCGTGCAGGAAGGAAGGCAGAGATTTGGAGGAAGATGATTCCTGTCTTACAACGTCTCCGATGGGCTGTCATGTGAGGAAGAGAGAGGGCCTCCTCTGTGTGGCCGTAGGGATTGGAGCAAGGCAGATGGAAGGAAGTGGCAGGGGAGCAGATGTAGATGCAGAAAGAGGAAAAATTATCAGAGCTGCCCAACCGTGGCGAGCAACCGTATTGAACATTTGTTAGGCAAGCGTGTTTGGGGCCAGGCGCAGGGCTGAGCGCTTTGCAGGCGTGATTTCCCTGGATCTTTCCCACCCACCCCCTGCTTGGGTAGCTGTTATTGAGGAAACAGAGGCACAGACACTTCTGCAGCTTCTCTAGGGCCACCCGGGTAGTCAGTGGAGAATCCAGGATCCAAGCTCTGGCCAACTCCCCCCCGGGAAGGTTCCCAGGGACCGCTTCAGTACGCTGCCCCTCCAGGGATGTCTTGGAGGACTTGGGGTTGAGCCGGGATGAGATCCTGTTTGTTCCTTGCCTGCATGGCACGTCCGTCCGAATGATTCCTCCGAGTTTATGCTGTACCATGAGATTACACATACGAGGTTTCAAAATTAGTGGTGAGAAGAGCAGCAAACAGATTTATTGCCAAGGAATGAGCTGGATTGTGGAAACTGGGTTAGGCTCAGGAAGAGCTGGCCGCTTGCTGAAGGGCACGTAGACTAAACCTGCACTAGGAAAGCTTGCCGTGAGCACATCATTAAACACGAATTGGGATGAATTCAGGGGGGATCAGAGACACCAGTGAGGCCGGCACAGCTGTGATCCCAGGCAGATAAGTTAAGGCAGGTGTGTTACCTGAGCCACACACCACAAAGTAATAGGTTCACTTCTCCCCAACTCTAAACCTTCCGCATGGTGGGTGGTCTGCTGCCATCCTGCAGCTGTGCTACGTGCCCCCAGGAAGAGAGATGTGGTGGTCCTTCCCTGCCTCTGCCCAGAGCAGTCCACACCACTTATGCTCTCAGATCACATGACCTCCACCTTACGGGTAAATAGGGCACCCCTAGAAATTGGGGGAGCAGTCCCTGCCACCCTGGGAAAGAGACGATGGTGGGGGGAGGAGGATGAAGGGGACAGAGTTCAGACACACTTAAAAGAAGATTGGATGTGAGGGATGAGGGAAGGAGGTGACTGCAGCTTTCAGGTTGGGGGTGGAGTACACGATGGTGATGCTCATAAAAACCAATGTTGGGGCCACAGGTTGGGGCAAGGATCAGGGCCGCGGGCATTACAGAAGGGTTCTTGGGTAAGTTCCACATCCCTTTGAGACATCTCAGGGAAAATGTCCATGTGTGTTTGGTAGAATTCTCCAGTAAAGCCACCTGGTCCTGGAGTTTTGTTTGTAGGGAGAGTTTTTTTTTTTTAAATTACAGATTCTATTTCATTTCTAGTGATTGATCTGTTCAGGTTGTCTATTTCTTCTTGATTCAGTTTTGGTGGGCTGTATGTTTCTAGAAAGTTGTCCATTTCTTCTAGGTTGTCAAAATTGTTGGCATATTATTGTTCATAGTATTCTCTTATGGTTTTCTGTGTTTCTGTGGTATCAGTTGTGATTTCTCCTCTTTTTCTTTTCTTGTTTTGTTTATTTGGGACTTCTCTCTGGCAAACTATTTTATAGAGAATGGATAAACAACAAGGTCCTACTGTATAGCAGAGGGAACTATATTCAATACGCTGTGATAAACCATAATGGAAAAGAATATGAAAAAGAATAATATATATGTGTAACTGAGTCACTTTGCTGTACAGCAGAAACTAACACAACATTGTAAATCAACTATACTTCAATAAAATTAAGAAGAAAAAAAAAGAAAACGTCCAGCTTGATTTACAGATTTGAAGTTCAGAGGGCTGGTCTTGGGGGAAGGTATCATCTGCTCACTCGGGTTCCTACTGACTACCGAGCTCTTCCATCCTTACTGTTCAGTTTCAATAAGAGTATATTTTCTGTGAAACTGCTCATTTCCCTAAGGTCATGGTGCCTTCTGTGTTTCCCTTGGTTACTCTTTGCCAATCTTGCCAGCCTTTCAAAATTCCAGCTTTAGCTGCCCCCATGCTCTAGATTGGATCATTTTGCCTGCGTTTCCTGAAAATACGCATTTGTTCTTTTACCGTTTTGCTTGGTTTCTTCCACTTTCTTTCTGGAATTGGGGGCCCTGCAGAACTCAGAGCACTTTATCACCAGAGTGTCCAGGAGGCCTTCAAGGTTGATGTCAGGTAACTTACTCAGATGTAGCGGGACCAGGCTGCCGAGAAGGGCAGGAAGAGGAGGGGGTGCAGGCGATCCACAGGGCCACTCAGCCCAGCGCGCAGGACTCAAGGTGCCTAGGCTCGCAGCAAATGTGCTCATCAAATATCTCTGGCTAGGCTTTCTGGAGTCGATTCCAAGGGAAGGCAGACTCTCGTTAAAGGGGTAGTCGTGCTCTTACGGTTAAGTTCTCTTTTAATGTGCCTGTTACTGCTGATGCTTTCCGTCTTTGGGGTTTAGGAGCTGCTGTGCCACACTTAGAGAAATCACACTGTAATTGTCCCACACTCCCACTGTCACGGAGCCATTCACCTCTCTCTGCCTTCCAGAAACACCAATGGAAAGCGACCCTCCCGGGGCCTGTGCTTTTCCAGGACACAGCTCTCCCCCTGCAAGGCTGCAGGAGCCATGGGGGCAGTCTGGCTCCACTGTGGAGACCCCGCCACCTGCCCTTTGAGCCTCAGACAGCAACCCAGAAACGCGTGTCTGCAGCCTTGTGACATCCAGGGCTCTCGTGTCCCCTCACCCGAAGGTCATGTGGGGACCCCAGGGGAGGAATTCCTCCTTTGGTACAAAAGATAGGCTCAGAATCCAAAATGCTTTCTCAGGGGTCTTTGCCATCGTTCAGGGGCAGCGATCATTCCTGGCTCGGCGGTGGATTAGTTTGTGGGAAGCATGTTGATTACACATCAGGATCTCGGAGCCCGCTTCTCTGTGCATGGCTGGGGAAGGGGTTCTATATCTCTATTACTTTTAATACATATTTTTAGAAAATGGAAATGAGACACAAATCTTGACCAACAGGAAGGGCAGATTTGGAACCTTTGTTTTCTCTCTGTATCCTGACGTGGGGTCCCCTAGCCAGCATCCCTAAATATCCTCACCTGTGAGTATGTCCTGTCTGAGGTTATACATCTTTCCCTCATCCCTTAATTCCTCGTGGGAGGGCTTAGGCACCCACAGTCCACCTCCCCAGTACACATGGTCTCCCAGGACTCAACAACGGGTCCTGCCTCTTCAGACAAACCGGAGCAGTTTAGGGGTCTGCCTACTGGTTTGATAGAGGAGGTAACCAAGACCCTAAAATGTCATTTTCCAAGATCACAGGGTCCGTGTCCAGCTCGGGGCCTGGGTCTCAGGATGCTCATCCTGTGCTCTCCACGAGAGCGAGAAGCCTCACCCTTCCTGACGTTCTACCAATCATGTGGGTCCAACATCCTTCAACGGACTGGTCACAGCCAGACTCCTGGCCAGACTGTAGCCTCTTCAGCCCCAGAAATCTAACGGGCAGAAAGCTGCAGACCCACAGCGCATGGACAGCCGGAAGGAGAGCCGGTGCATGGGTTACGTCAGACCCACAGCGCACGGACAGCCGGAAGGAGAGCCGGTGCGTGGGTTACGTCAGACCCACAGCGCACGGACAGCCGGAAGGAGAGCCGGCGCGTGGGTTACGTCAAAATGTGCAGAGAGGATGCTGAACGTAAGTAGCCTCCCTCCCAAACGAGTGTCCACCCCATACTGGGGTGTCAGTCTGGGTGGGAGCCTGGCTTGGGCATGTCACGCCCCCTTGCTTGGCTGACGTGCACCCCTG